>NC_053023.1:626030241-626136730 GCF_003073215.2 Triticum urartu
CGAACCTATTCCAAAGCTTTCAGGCTGACTCTCTGGGCTGTTGAGTTATATGACTCAAATCGTCCGCGTCCGGAGGTCGGACATAAGTCCCTTGAAAATTTGCCCGAAAAGCGTCTTCGAGCTCTTCCCAGCTTCCAATGGAGCTTTCGGGGAGGCTTTTAAGCCAGTGCCGAGCTGGCCCTTTGAGTTTGAGGGGTAAATACTTAATGGCGTGGAGATCATCTCCTCGAGCCATATGGATATGGAGGATATAGTCCTCAATCCAGACCCCAGGGTCTGTTGTTCCGTCGTATGCCTCTATGTTTACGGGTTTGAATCCCTCTGGAAATTCATGGTCCAGTACCTCGTCGGTGAAACATAGGGGGTGTGTGGCACCCCTATATCTGGGTGTACCGTAGTGTTCGGATGTTTGTTGTGTTGCATCGTATGCTGGAGCGCGCCTGCGTGGTCCATAGATGGATCTGGTTGCGCCGTCCTTTTGATGCGAGCCCTCGCGTGGATCGCGTATTGGCTTATGTGCGGCGTTGCTTGCCGCTCTATGTTGGCCGTGAGGTCGTCTATCCGGCCAGGTGGCCGTTTTAAGTTTTGGTTGCGGGTGATCTAAGGCCTCCTCATCGAATTCGGGTAGCAATTTCCACTTCGGGTAGCTCTTGGTGGGGCGATTACCGCCGTACTTCGCTGTTGTGTTGAGTACTTTGCTCCATCTGATTCCGAGTGTGTCTTGTGCAGCCTTGAGTCTTTGCTTCTGCTTTTTTAGACTCCTCGCGGTGGCAACAAGCCTTTGACGGGCATTCTGTTGCTCCGGGTGTCTGTCCGGTGTGAAGTCGTCCGGACTATTATCTTTGACAGAGTCAGGTTGTTCGGCTTGATCCTTCGTGTTGCCGTGGTCCGGCAATGGTTCCTCCCTGCTCTAACGCTGGGTCTGTATGATCGTTGTTTCTGTCGAGGCGGGATTTGGAGCGGCGTTTACGCCGCCGCTTTGACTGCTTCTCGAGGGGACAACCCTTTGTTGCGTCCTTCCGTTCCTTGTCGTCGTTTTCTTTTGGTGTGTTCACCATGTATACGTCATGTGGTGAAGTGGGCGTCCAGTGCCCTGTGGGTAGTGGTTCCTCTGCGTCTCCCGCATCGTCGTCCATACCGTTGATATCTTCGGAGTCGAAGTCGAGCATGTCGGTTAAGTCATCGACAGTGGCTACTAAGTGGGTGGTGGGTGGGCCGCGAATTTCTTCGTCGTCCGCATCCTAGTCCTGCCGGACATAGTTCGGCCAGGATCCTCCTGACAAGGAGAGAGACCTTAATGAGTTCAGTATGTCGCCAAAGGGCGAGTGCTGAAAAATATCCGTGGAGGTAAACTCCATGATCGACGCCCAATCGGATTCGATAGGAACGGGCGCAGGCGGTTCGGAGTCCGTGGCCGGAGAAGGATCCGGCAGTTTAACAACACGTCTCTCGTGCAAGGTAAGGTCGATGTTCGGCTCAATCGCCGCTAAGGGTAAGGCTTCCATGGCTGGGTCCATCCACCCGTCCGTGGAAGGCGCACCTGGCTCTGAATTGAGGGTCGGAGCGGCTGCGATCTCTTGAACACTATCCGATGGTAGAGCTAAATCGTACTCATCGTGACCGCGTGACGCACAAGGCAGAGGCTCGAATACGTCGAGGATCAAGTCTCCACGGATATCGGTCGTGTAGTTTAAGCTTCCAAACCTGACCTGGTGGCCAGGGGCGTAACTTTCAATATGCTCCAGATGGCCAAGCGAATTGGCCCGTAGTGCAAAGCCGCTGAACACGAAGATCTGTCCGGGGAGAAAAGTCTCACCCTGGACTTTATCGCCATCGATGATAGTAGGAGCTATCAAGCCTAACGGCGATGACACAAAGGAACTCTCAATGAAAGCACCAATGTCGGTGTCAAAACCGGCGGATCTCGGGTAGGGGGTCCCGAACTGTGCGTCTAAGGCGGATTGTAATAGAAGGCAGGGGACACAATGTTTTACCCAGGTTCGGGCCCTCTTGATGGAGGTAAAACCCTACGTCCTGCTTGATTAATATTGATGATATGGGTAGTACAAGAGTAGATCTACCACGAGATCGGAGAGGCTAAACCCTAGAAGCTAGCCTATGGTATGATTGTATGTTGTAGTTGTTGTTGTCCTATGGACTAAAACCCTCCGGTTTATATAGACACCGGAGAGGGTTAGGGTTACACAAGGTCGGTTACAAAGTAGGAGATACACATATCCGCATTGCCTAGCTTGCCTTCCACGCCAAGTAGAGTCCCATCCGGACACGAGACGAAGTCTTCAATATTGTATCTTCATAGTCCAATAGTCCGGCCAAAGGATATAATCCGGTTGTCCGGAGACCCCCTAATCCAGGACTCCCTCACCGACCCTGCATGTTTGGGGGCCCATGTGTTCTACCTCAGCGCTTTTCATATTGCAAGCGATCGGTACGGCGCTGGTTTTAGATGATGTCGCAAGGCGAATACACAAAATTGAATAAAGCACGACAGCTGTTGGAATGAAATCGAACGACAGTTCCTAACCAGCAATCAGAGTTGCAATTCTATCAACAATATACCATGTGATAAATAATACTGTCGTACTACTTATACACATAGGATACTTGTTTCACCATGCCAGATATTACATCAAAAATCTCTCGGAGGATAGATCAGTTCGACAGTTGTGTGCTGCTACTGAAGAATTTCAAAGTTGATTTGGACCAGCTCTCCTTGCCGAGAAATTTCGATTTTGACATCATCACGTACCGCAAGATATGATTTAGATTTGAACCTTGACCATCCTTTAGCATCAATCATCATGCGACCATCCTTTGTACTTACGGTATATTGAGCAGGTTCATTCACACCAAGGCCGCGCATGGTAAGAGAAACTTGGCCGTGGTCACCCGGATTGTTGAATGACTCCCTCGTTGCTCTAGGAATTCTCTGTTTGCAAACAAGAAGACATACCCAAACAGTTAGATCATCACAGTGAATCATGTGAAACAACATGGAAAGAAAAAAGAACGAAGCACTTGGGCAGCCAATGCTTACCAAGAAGGTGGGCATGTCGGTTTTTGTAAGGACTTTGGTATATGAAGTGCGAACTGCAGCCCAGTCTGTTGCCGGTGTAACTGCATGGGCCGGAGCAGATGCAAGTGCAAGTGTTGGTGCAGGTGCCGAAGCTGCTGCTGCTGCCGGAGATGGTGCTCCTTATAGAGCTGGTGCCGGTGTCAGAGCTAGCAGGTGCCGGTGTCGATGCCCGATCCTCCGGTAGACCAGACTGATCCGTTGACGCGGTCGGTGCCCAATCCTCAGCTGGATCAGACTGAGCTGCTGCCGCTGTCAGTGCTAGAGCAACTGCCGGTGCTCGATCTGTGCGAGACAGCGGAGATCGTGTCCGGTCTGCTATGATCAGCTTTCTAACTTGACTAGGATCCGTGACCGTGATCCATTTTTTTCTTCATTTCTTTTAAACGCGAGAAGGACTAATTGTGGTGTTTTTGTTAAACCAAACTGCAGTTCATCATAGGGATTCAGCTTGTACTCAGACAACAGACTGCTCCAATTTTTTCCAGTAATATAATGATGGACAGTGCCTTCGTTACTGACACGACATAAGAAGTGAAACCTGCAAAAATGGCCATCGTAGAGCAAACCAAACGGTTTATTCTGTGATGAATGTCACATGGCAAAACCTGCATCGTAAAATTGTAGGAAAAGAAAGAAAACATGACATTAAATCAATAAGATTTAGACAGTAAATCAATAAGATTTACTTGATGTGACACGAGTGAATCCTTACCAGGAAATCACTATGTTGAAGTACTAAACAGAAGATTGATCGTCCAACTACGCGTGGCATGCAGGGGCCCCGCCTACTCCCACAAGCAGGACAGTCCAAAGGTCGTGACAAATCGTATGGACTGAGCATCCATGGGACTGGAAATCCTGGTGGGTGCGATAAACCCTGCAATGCATACAGATATTGGAGTGTAACCATAATTGATAAACCGTCCTCACAAAAAATATGATCTGGATACTTCAAAATATACAGACTGAATTGAGTGGACAGACATTAACATAGACCGTTCTCAGGACTGACCACACACCAAAAGCGGTAGTACTAATAAACAATTCAGGGTTCACAAACACAAATCAAGTACTGAACAATAGTACTTACTACAGACAAGCAAAGTTGCACTAACTAAACTCTGCAGACTATTTCTTGCCACCGACCTACGGGATGAACCCCGCATAACTGACTAGGCCATGGACTTCGTGTGAGATGTTTACATGCACCATCACCATCTTGTCAACCTTGGAGAACCTAACAGAGTGGTCTTTCCACTCATAAACATGATGATGAAGACATGCCGCATCAGATTTGTTGGGAAGCTTTACAAGAACCACACCATTTGTAATCGAAGGCACAACCAGGAAATTGTTGTGGTCAAGTACATCCTCGAGAACATGCCCGACAACAATGCTATAGGAAAACACTAGTTCAGGACACGTGGCCACAAGGACACAAGTAGCTAGATAGTTTAGCAGTAGAACTCATTATCAGGTCTTCCAGTTCACACAGCATGACTTTGAGAACTTCATGTCCACCGCGGACCTGGTTCTAATTCAAACAGAAACCATATCTTATTACTATCTCCGTTCAGAAATATAAGATGATTTTCAATATTATACTCCATATATGACTACATATACGCACAGAAATGAGTGAACAAAGACACTAGAACATGTCTTCAAAGGCATGAGAGAAGAGGGATTACATGCAATATCCATAACACAAGTTACTGAGGCAAATATACCCTCTTAAAAGGTAGCACTGATGTTCATAAAGTACTCCCTCCGTCCCAAAATTCTTGTCTTAGATTTGTCTAGATACGGATGTACCAAGTCACATTTTAGTATTAGACACATATGTATTTAGACAAATCTAAGACAAGAAATTTGGGACAAAGGGAGTAGTTGAAAGTAGTCTACAAGAAATCAGTGTCAACCTCTCGCATGTTTTGGTCAAAAGAGGAATTTAGAACCGTCATTTGGCACACTAAAATCACATGCAAGATCACCCAGAAAGTTGTACTACCAGTACTAGTACTGCGTGTTAGATGAAAAAACAAGATCAAGATCGAGAAAAAGATTGTCAACAAGAGACATTACCTAGACTTGCTTAATGAGGGACCCGGAGAGGGGGGCTTGGACAGAGCGATGGCTTTGAGCTTGTCTGCGGTAGTCTCAGCGGGGTGCTTGCGCTTCTTCATACCATGAGCCTCGACGGTTTTGGCCAGAGCCATAGACATCACGTTGGCCGGTGCTCCAGCGTCCATCCAAGAGAGGAAGCTGAGAGAGAAGAGTGAAAGGAGGAACGAGATGAGGGAGAAGAGAAGCAAGTGGGGGTTTTCTCCAAGAGAGGAAGCTGAGAGAGAAGACTGAAATGATGGTTGCTTTGTCCGTCCAACTTACTGCTAGAAAGGAGGGGGTTTTGTGATTTGACGGATCATTGGGCATTACTGCGGTGGTTCGATCGGGGTAGTCTACCGTCACTCTACTACGGAGTAATTTAGTGCATGGTTGGTGGACCCAGGTTGTCGGTGTCAAAACCGGTGGATCTCGGGTAGGGGGTCCCGAACTGTGCGTCTAGGCCGGATGGTAACAGGAGGCAAGGAACATGATGTTTTACCCAGGTTCGGGCCCTCTTGATGGAGGTAAAACCCTACGTCCTGCTTGATTAATATTGATGATATGGGTAGTACAAGAGTAGATCTACCACGAGATCAAGGAGGCTAAACCCTAAAAGCTAGCCTATGGTATGATTGTTGTATGATGAAGTTGTCCTACGGACTAAAACCCTCCGGTTTATATAGACACTGGAGAGGGTTAGGGTTACACAAAGTCGGTTACAATGGTAGGAGATCTTGAATATCCGCATCGCCAAGTTTGCCTTCCACGCCAAGGAAAGTCCCATCCGGACACGGGACGAAGTCTTCAATCTTGTATCTTCATAGTCCTGGAGTCCGGCTGAAGGTATGGTCCGGCTACCCGAACACCTCCTAATTCAGGACTCCCTCAGTAGCCCCTGAACCAGGCTTCAAGGATGACGAGTCCGGCGCGTAGATTGTCTTTGGCATTGCAAGGCGGGTTCCTCCTCCAAATTCTTCATGGAAGTTTGTAAACACCAAGAGTAGTGTCCGGCTCTGCAAAATAAGTTTCCACGTATTGCCACAGAGAGAAAAATATTAACACAAATCTAATCTGCTGATGTATTCCGCAGCGTGACATCACACTACGGCCAAGCCTTTATTCGAATCGTTTTCACTTTTCCACCTCAGCGTGTTTTGCAAGGCGGTTTCCTTGGCATGTCTTGTCAAAGCAGAGATCGTGTCCCCCATTTACGGGATTCTCATCAATACGGACGTGGGTAACCCAACCCCGCCATTTATCACGACGCTTGGGAGGCAAGCGAGTTTTACTAGGCTGGTGGGGACGCATAGTCGCATCCGCTCATATAAGGGGATAAGGATCCACCTTTTCACCCACGCCTTCTTCCTCCTTTGCCTATCCATCTTCTGCGCACCCGAGCTCCAGCGCCCAAGCCCGCACTTCCTACCTCAACCTTCTCCAACAATGTCCGGAGCGGGAGGCAAGTGGATGGTCTCCTCCATCACGGAGGGCCATGTCAAAAGGCTAAGGAAGGACGGATACCTGTCCAAAGACATCGCGCACCGGCTTCCTGAGGAGTGGCAGCTTCTCCCCACCCCAAGGCCCCATGAGAGGGTAGTATTTCTTCCCCACTTCCTCCGCGGACTGGGTTTTCCTCTCCACCCATTTGTCCACGGGCTCATGTTCTACTATGGACTAGATTTCCACGATCTGGCCCCGAACTTCATCCTCAATATCTCGGCGTGTGCGAGGCTTTCCTCTACATCCGCCCCCATTTCGGCCTCTAGCTCAAGACCTTCAACGTCAAGCCAAAGGTGGTGCGCGGCAACCAGGCGGAATGCGGAGGTGCCATGGCGGGTAAAATAGCCAACGTCCTATGGCTCGAGGGCTCCTTGGTGGAGACCTTGAAGGGGTGGCAGTCAGGGTGGTTTTACATCACCGAGGCACGCGATCCGAAGTGGATCGCAGCCCCTGAATTTCGATCCGGACCCCTACGCGGCTCACGTCCTGGAAAGAGACGGGCTTGTCGTGGGGCGACAAAGAAGAGGTGACCGGACTGCAAAAATGCATCCAGTCCCTGGTGAACAAGCAGCTCAAGCTTGTAAACATAGTCCAGGTCATGCTCGTCCGCCGGATCCTTCCGTGTCAATAACGGGACTTCAATTTGTGGGAGTTCAACCCGCCGCAGCACCGAACTCTGAGCAGGCTCTTCGACACGACATACGAAGATGTCTGGAAGGGGCTAACCAAAGGTGCCGAGGCTCCTACATCCGCCTCCGAAGACCGCGGATTCAGCTCGCAGCGTCCTGCTGGCGAGGTAAAATATTTTCATCTTTTACAGGATGTTAAGTTTTCTTCATAGTTTGATTCTATGCGGGATCTAAACTCCCTCACCTTTGACAGGATTGGCAGGCGAAGTCCGGACTGATTAGCTGTCCGGCTCCCTTGCCCAAAGACCCAACCCCTGCTCTCCTAGTGAAGCTGCTGGTTCTGGCACCTTATGTGGTGCCGGAGAAGAAGGCCAAGAAGAAGAAGGCCACGGGGACTCGAAAGAGTTCCCGTCATATGGTGGTGTCGGACCCGTCATCCGACGAGTCCGAGACGCACTCCTCCCGTGAATACGAGGAGGAGGAAGAAGAGACCTCCTCCCTCCAGCGGGGGAAGGAAAGAAGAGGAAGGCCGCCCTAGTAGGGGAGGCCGAAGGGTCCAAGAAGAGGAAAACCCCTCCACCGGACTACGCCCCCGATGCCGACGAGGACGAAGAGGAGTGGCCGGACAGGGCCAAGCGTCCGGCGAAATCGTAAGTGTTCGAATACCAGAGTAACTCATGATATTCCTTTTGTTGCGCAGCTTCCCCTAATGTCGAATATAATCATGCAGCCCGCCCAAGGACGGGCTCGACGAGTCGTCGAGCGGCTCCCTGGATTCATTGGATGTGAATTCAGTTCCGCCCGCTGCCTCCCCCTGTGCTGCGGATGACGCCGAAGTGGCGTCGCGACAAGCTCTGGGGCAAGAGGAGGTGGTCCAGGAGGAGCCGCGAGGCGACCTCCCGGACTCCAGGAGAAAGGGGACAAGACCCCCCAGGGCTCCAAGTCCGGCTTTAGGCCGGACACCGCGCCGGAATCATCAACGGTTCCGGACCGTGGCAGGCGAACTCCTGCCAAGAGGAGCAAGCCTATTGAGCCGGCGTCCTCCGTCCAACCGGAGGCGCCGGACAATCTGCTGGAGGTGCTTAAGGGCGCCTCCATCGACGAGGAGCACCGTACCATCATGAGTACGGTGATCCAAAAGCGGACTGACTGAAGCTTGTGCTAGCCTTCTAACAGGCTTCGAGGTAAGTAAAAATATATAAAAATATTACCGCATAGACAGTAGCCCCTGATGCTCTGTTTGGCGTTCGGAAAGAAAAGCCGAATAGAGGATCTATTAAATATCGCAGGAGTCTAACTAGAAAGAGTCAATATACGTATGCAGGCTTCGCTGCTGGCCACCGCCGCACTGACTGCAGAGGTGGGTGCCCTGAAGCAGGGCCTCGAGCGGACCGAGCAAGAGCTCGGCCTTTCCAAACGACAGCTCGAGGAGAAAGAAGGTAAGAGATACCTTATAGAAAAAAATGCCTATAAGAAGACGCAATTGCAAAAAATGACAGGAGTATACTGCTTATTGTAGGGGCCACAACTGAGGTGGCGACCCTTAAGCAGGCGCTGTCCGAGGCCAAGAAGAGAGCGGCCACGGAGCGCACCGAGCGGGAGAAATTTGAGGCGCAGGTCGGCGAGGTGCAGCAAGAGCTTCAGGCTCTCATGAAAAAGCATGAGAGTTTGGAGATCGACTTGAAGACGCGAGCGTCCGAGCTTGCTGCGGCCCTTAAAACTGCCAAATCTGCCAAGGTCGAAACCCAGAAGGCCCTCCAGGAATTGGATGCGGTGAAGAAGATAGCGGCGGGTAAGGCATTCTCTATGCAAAGCAGACATATAAAAGTAAACTACTTGTTACTTACCCGAATCCGGAGCTCTCCAGGGGCATTCGCAGATCTTCCCCACAGCGTATCCGATGCCGCCGCATTCTACCGAGCCGAGGAAGGCAACTCGACGGATAAGGTGTTCTGGTCTCAGTACGCTGAGGCCGGACACCCTGTGCCCTTGAGCGACCAGCTGAAGCAGCTGGTCGAGCTCCACAAGGCGGCCAAACAGGCCTTGAAGGGCTTCATAGTTCGGCTGTGTCCTGGAGAGGCCCTGCCTGGGAGCTACTTCGGACTGGTGCGGTGGTTGGTGGAGGCTTGTCCAAGGCTCGAGGTCATCAAGCGCTCCGTCTGCATCGAAGGTGCCCGTAGGGCCCTTGCCCGTGCAAAGGTGCACTGGGGTAAGCTGGACGGTGAGAAGCTTGTGAGGGACGGGCCGCCGCCCGGGAAGGATCATCGCAAGCCCGAGAACTATTACAAGGATGTTCTGGCCGGTGCCCGCCTTATGGCGGATGAATGCACCAAGGATGTAATTTTTGAATGAACTCGCTCGTGTTATCCTGTGCGCTGAAAACTTGTTCATATGCGCTAAGCAATGCTTGAATTTAAAATATTACTTTCTGTGCGGCCGTTTATCAAAAAATTGAGAGATGGCTAGTCGTCGGCTTCTTCCCCCATGCCACTAGTGCTGGGGTGTTCGGGATAAACCTGAGCGCTCTTTTTCCCATGATTGGGTCCGTCGAGGGAGGTGCTCAGCACAACGAACAAGGCAATTGGACTATAATGCTTGAACACTCTCACTTAGCCATAGAACTCTATAATTTTAAATTTCGGCGAAGCCCCTAGTATTCGGAAGACCGAGTTCGGGGCGCTATCCACGCCTTGGCCGGACAAAGCCGGTTCCTCGCTCGAAGCGGCATAAGTCTTTAAGGACTCGAAAAACCTCTCGAACAGCGACCGGTCTCTCGCCTCATCATGACAGTCAGTTTTAGCTTTCTCTACTGAGGTGCTCAGCCCAGCTCAACTGGGGCACAATCGCAGTAGTTCTCCTAGTGCTACCTTAGCCGATATAGCGGAACGTAAGGCACCAAAACATAGGAGCCGGGCAAACCCAACTATTGACCCAAATCATGATTCGGAGCCGATGCATATAGTGCAATAAGTTCGGGGTGCCGCACTTGTGAAAGTGTACGGACTTCTCACGCCATATTGATGGGTACTGAAGCCCCTGGCGTATTTTTGCCGTACCACAGTGTACGGATGCAACATGTTATTGATAAACATATATATAAAAAGAGGATAATGCAAAAGATAGACAAAAGCTATGCATTGTTTATAGAAAGGCTGCTATGAAAGCGGAACGATATAAATAGTGCGATAAGCAAAAGAAATTGGACTATTTAACATGTCCTGGCCAGGGGCAGGCCGCGGAATTGTATTAAAAAACAGGTATACTGCTCGCAATAGAGACTACCTGGGAGTTCCATAATGCGGCATGGCTTGTCTGCTTTCCTGGATCTTGCATTGTTTGTGCGGCAGTTGAATTGCCGAACAGGTCATCCGAAGTATGGAGTCCTGAGAGTAAGAGAAAAAAAAGAAAAAAGGAATCCGGCAGCCCCTGGTGCGGTTTAAGACGTATTTCGGGCGTGCCGTGATAGTGCCCCTTCCCCTGTGCCCATGGTATTTCAAGAGCGTAGTTATGTACGCGAAGCACTGGTTTCGCTATATCGCGAGGGCTAGGGTTGGGGCCGCATTGCTACGCTAGCTCAGAACGTGCCAGGCGGTCTTGTTGTAGGGCACTCCGGGCGCGCTTGACAGTGTCCGGCTTTTTGAAGGCCGAACTAGAGAACTGCCTAGAGAGGCTGCTTTGTACTTCTGCTGCGAGCGTTGCCGTGTGCTCCTCCATTCGGAGGGAGCGTACGGTGTTCCCATTGACCGTGATTACTCCTCTAGGGCCTGGCATCTTGAGCTTGAGGTATGCATAGTGCGGTACCACGTTGAATTTTGCGAATGCGGTTCGCCCGAGCAGTGCGTGATAGCCACTACGGAATGGGACTATGTCGAAGATTAACTCCTCGCTTCGGAAGTTATCCGGAGATCCGAAGACCACTTCCAGTGTGACTGAGCCTGTACAGTTGGCTTCTACACTTGGTATGACGCCTTTAAAGGTCGTTTTGGTGGGCTTGATCCTTGAGGGATCTATGCCCATTTTTCGCACTGTATCCTGGTAAAGCGGGTTTAGGCTGCTGCCGCCGTCCATGAGGACTCTTGTGAGATGAAATCCGTCAATGATTGGGTCTAGAACCAATGCGGCGAAGCCGCCGTGGCGGATGCTAGTGGGGTGGTCCCTTCGATCAAAGGTGATCGGGCAGGAGGACCATGGGTTGATCTTTGGGGCGACTGGCTCTATCGCATATACGTCCCGTAACGCACGCTTCCGCTCCCTCTTGGGGATGTGGGTTGCGTATATCATGTTCACCATCCGCACTTGCGGGGGAAATCCCTTCTGTCCAGTGTTGTTCGGCGGCCTGGGCCCCTCCTCGTCGTCGCTATGCAGCCCCTTGTCTTTGTTTTCGGCTCTTAACTTGCCTGCCTGCTTGAACACCCAACAGTCCCTGTTGGTGTGATTGGCTGGCTTTTCGGGGGTGCCATGTATCTGGCACAAGCGGTCGAGTATTCGGTCCAAACTGGACGGGCCCTGAGTATTTCTTTTGAATGGCTTTTTCCGTTGACCGGATTTGTAGCCTCGGATCCGGCATTAACTGCCGTATCCTCGTTGCTATCGCTGTTAACGCGGCGCTTTTGTTTGTTCCGACACGACCTGTCGCTTTTGTCCTTGGTATTCGAATTACCAGGGTTCTTGGTTAAATTGTTGCTGCGAGCTAGCCAGCTGTCTTCTCCCACGCAAAAGCGGGTCATGAGTGTCGTGAGGGATGCCATAGATTTTGGCTTTTCCTGTCCCAGGTGCCGAGCAAGCCACTCGTCACGGATATTATGCTTGAAGGCCGCTAAGGCCTCTGCATCCGGACAGTCGACTATCTGGTTTTTCTTTGTTAGGAACCGTGTCCAGAATTGCCTGGCCGATTCCTCTGGCTGCTGAATTATGTGGCTTAGGTCATCGGCGTCCAGTGGTCGCACATAAGTGCCCTGGAAGTTGTCAAGGAATGCGGCTTCCAGGTCCTCCCAAGAACCGATTGAGTCTGCTGGCAAGCTGTTAAGCCAATGCCGGGCCGGTCCCTTAAGTTTGAGTGGGAGGTATTTGATGGCGCGTAGATCATCACCACGGGCCATGTGGATATGAAGGAGATAATCCTCGATCCATACCGCAGGATCTGTTGTGCCATCGTACGATTCGATGTTTACGGGTTTGAAGCCCTCAGGGATTTTATGATCCATTACTTCATTTGTGAAGCATAGTGGGTGTGCGGCGCCTCTGTATTGGGCTATATCACGATGCATCTCGAAGGAGCTTTGTCTGTTGAGTTCGGCCCGGCCGGATTCATTGCGTCCAGAGTGACGATCACCGTCACGTGCCGTGGGGCGCCTGCGCGATCCGTAGATCGATCTTGTTTGCCTTGCCTTGTCCTCCAGTATGTCGCGCAGGTCGGGTGCATTTTCCCGTGCCTTAGTATGCTTGATGCGGTGTCGGGGCATGGCTTGAGTGGAGGGCCAAGAGGCCTCTCTGTCGTGGCCACGAGGTGGCCGGGCGGCCATGTCATGCGCTGGTGATGTAGGTGCTTCCTCCTCTAGTCGGGGTAGCAGCCTGCGCTTTGGGTAACTCTTGGAGGGGCGTTCGAGTTCATACTCTTCGGCCGCAAGGACTTCAGTCCATCTGTCAGCTAGCAAATCCTGATCAGCTCTAAGTTGTTGCTGCTTTTTCTTGAGGCTGCTTGCCATGGCCATAAGCCTGCGT
Organism: Triticum urartu; assembly: GCF_003073215.2. Taxonomy (NCBI): domain Eukaryota; kingdom Viridiplantae; phylum Streptophyta; class Magnoliopsida; order Poales; family Poaceae; genus Triticum; species Triticum urartu. Next base: position 626,043,295 of record NC_053023.1, read on the forward strand.
TTAAAACGCTCTTGTTCGGCGAGATCCTCTGGCACGACGAACTCGTCGTCGTCGAGGCTTGCCTCGTCTTTGGAGGGAGGCGTATAATTATCGTCCTCAACCTCTTGGTCCGCCGCCCTCTCATGAGGGCTGGCTTCTCTATCCTCCTGTGCTGAATCTTGCTGGAGGGGGTGTTCTTCGGTGCTATCCGGAGTAGTATTATCTCCCGTGCCGGAATCACCGTTTTTGCTTTGGCGGGATTTAGAGCGGCGCCGCTGACGCCGGCGCTTGGGCTGTTTCTTGGAGGTATCGTCCCCCGCTGTTCCATCACCATCTCCATCCTATGGAGTGTCCACCATATATATGTCATATGACAAGGTGGCCTTCCAGCGCCCTACAGGTGCTGGTTCTTGTTCGTCTCCTGCATCGTCGTCCATGCCGCCGATGTCTTCGGAGTCGAAGTCAAGCATGTCGGTTAAGTCGTCGAGAGTGGCTACGAAGTGGGTGGTGGGTGGGTTTTGAATTTCTTCATCGTCCGTATCCCAACCTTGCTGACCGTAGTCCGGCCAGGGCTCTCCTGATAAACAGAGAGACTTTAGAGAATTCAGGATGTCGCCGAAGGGCGAGTGCTGAAAGATGTCCGTGGCGGTGAACTCCATTATCGGCGCCCAATCGGATTCGATCGGCAGGGGCGCGGGGGGCTCGGAGTTCGGAGAGGAATCCGGCTCCTCGGAGTCACGAGCCATGCGGAGTGCGGGGCTGGAGTTCGGCTCGATCGCCTCTGAGATCGCAGCCCCTGAGGCAGCGTCCAACTGCTGATCCTCGATCGGCGCAGTAGGCTCCGAATCAATGGTCGGAACCGATGCGTGTGCGGCCTCCAAGGCGCTGTTCGGCGGCAGAGCTATATCATGCCCATCGAGACAGTGCGGCGCGCTTGGCTGTGGCTCGAATCCGTCGAAGATCAAGTCCCCGCGGATGTCAGCCGTGTAGTTTAGGCTTCCAAACCTAACCTGGTGGCCAGGGGCGTAGCTTTCGATCTGCTCAAGGTGGCCAAGCGAATTGGCCCGCAGTGCGAAGCCGCCGAAGACGAAGATCTGTCTGGGGAGAAAAGTCTCACCCTGGACTGCATCGTTGTTGATGATCGAAGGAGCCATCGGGCCTAAAAGCGACGACACAGAGGAACTCTCAATGAAAGCACCAATGTCGGTGTCAAAACCGGCGGATCTCGGGTAGGGGGTCCCGAACTGTGCGTCTAGGCCGGATGGTAACAAGAGGCAAGGAACACGATGTTTTACCCAGGTTCGGGCCCTCTTGATGGAGGTAAAACCCGACGTCCTGCTTGATTAATATTGATGATATGGGTAGTACAAGAGTAGATCTACCACGAGATCAAGGAGGCTAAACCCTAAAAGCTAGCCTATGGTATGATTGTTGTATGATGAAGTTGTCCTACGGACTAAAACCCTCCGGTTTATATAGACACCGGAGAGGGTTAGGGTTACACAAAGTCGGTTACAATGGTAGGAGATCTTGAATATCCGCATCGCCAAGCTTGCCTTCCACGCCAAGGAAAGTCCCATCCGGACACGGGACGAAGTCTTCAATCTTGTATCTTCATAGTCCTAGAGTCCGGCTGAAGGTATAGTCCGGCTACCCGAACACCCCCTAATCCAGGACTCCCTCACAGGTGTTGGCTGTCCCACACGTCGGTGAAAGTGAGTAATTTAGTGCATGGCTGGAGGAGGATCCGCATGGTAGAGCGTGTCCACTGTTTTTCTGAAGAAAAAAATGATTACAACATTCCACTCTTACGACGGAGGAGCGCGAAACACGGCAGCCACTTGAACATACACAGTGCTCCTACTACTAGGCATGTGCAGTGGTTCATACGTCAGTACTACACAATCTTGTTGCTAGTGTAGTAAGATATGACGATAACAAATGATGTTGTGCGCATGTCAACTACTCCTATATGTAACATAGTACCGCTTTTTTGACTGTCCGGTCGAGAATGAACGGTGAGATCAATGTTAACAGAACTAGGTCCACAGCGCACGGAGAGTATGGTGCTACAGTACTCCACGAAACATGAACCATATGAAGCACGAATAGTGTTAGGCAGGGTGTATGAAGGGTGCACGGGATGGGAGCAAAAGTTCCCTTCTCGACCCACTTTTGGGTGTTTGGCAGAGTGCATGAAGGGTGCATGAGTCCACACTAGTAGGTTGACAAAAATACACGAAGAGGAAACAACTATATTGAGATCGGAATGCAACCAAACACACCCACACGCTTTGTGCTACAGTGACTGATCTACACCGTCTGAGTTTGATCCAACGGTCATGTTGCGCCGTGACATGGACATGCCCATGCAGAGGGCGCCTAAACACCACCGAAGTCCCTCTGCTTCTCGAGGCGCACGACGTTGGTGATGCAGGGTGCAACCGCCCGCTCCCGGTCGACGGGAGCCAGTGTCAGGCGCCTCACCTCGGACTCCGTGATCTGCTGCGCCGCCATGGCACCAGGTAGAAGCAATGGGGAGAGGAAGCAAAGGGGGCGAAATGGCTGAAAGGCAATGCAATCTACGGGAAGGCGGAGGGAGCGGGGAATCTTTTGGTTTTCACCACGGTAAAACACCAGTCGACGACTTCTCACATAAGGGAGCAGTGGGTTTTTACAGGCAGAGTCATCATGACTAATTGCTGCCGCGCCTGCTCTCGTCAATCAAAAAATTAAAAATCCTGCCGCGCCTGCTCCCGTCAATCAAAAAATTAAAAATCCTACAGCACCCAAACACCAGAGCAACGCCACGGTGGATATTTAAATTTACCTGCCGACAAGTAGATAAAAAAGGGGTGAAAAACCAAATGTGGCGGCGGCCTAGCTAATCGGTCGAACTAGCCCAACTAGCTAGCCACCGTGCTTCACTGATGTACTCAACGGGAAAGGTGGTCTTTCGTGATTTGACGACTCATTTGCTTGCTTTGGCGCTACGACCGAGGAGGACCCAGAAAATGTGCGGTAGGGCGACCCACGTCAGGAAGAATATATGCGTGCACCACCCGGGAGGACCCCGAAACCACGCGGTAGGGTGTGCCATGTCTCGGCATGGAGGAAAATTGTGCGTGTAAAAATATACTGTATCAGACGTAGTACCTATGGTTCGACCTCAGGACCCAGCCAGTCAGTCGAAAACACCCCACTAGCCACACAGCTTCATCATGCAAATGTGGCACGGAGGATAGATGTGGTTAGCTCCGTCTCGACCAGCCACAACGTCTCTTGTTCTAGGCGATTCTTCTATTTTCCAAGCTTTTTTTAGTTGTAATAACACCACGACAAGCTAGCGCCGCTCTTCGTGTGTGCCCGTGCAAAGGTTAGACGATGGAGAGAAGAGAGATTGAGATTGCAGACCTGGGACCCACCAGTAAGTGAGACAATGGTCATGCACGTGTTGACGAGGCACTCCCTCTACTCTACTCAACGCAAGTACTGTATAAAATCAAGTTATGGGACAAAGCCAACAACCGTTCATTTTTTCAGGCTATCGACTTACGCTTTGTAGTCCAGGTTGCCAGTTCGAATCTCGTCTTTCAGATTTGTTAGTTTTAGGTCCAAATTTGATTAATGACAAGTGGGACCCCCGTGTGTTGTTCCGATATTTCAGTGTAGGATGGTTTTTTTTGAACAAACACTTTGCGCGGTTAGACAAGTAACGGCACGAGTTACACGCATTTTGCAAGTCTACAAACAAAAATGACAGCGACATAGAATATCACATCAACCCCGCAGCTTAGATACTATGGTGATACGAGTTTTTACACCGTTGGAAGTGAGATCCAATGGCTTGGGAGTAGTCTTTGTAATTATGCGCAATTTCCAAACTCTCCAAAGGTTTTTTTGCAAATAAAACATTCAGGCCTCGTGTGTGCCGCTGCATCTTCGATCCAACGGCTCCCCGGTGCTCATATTAGGTGCTCCCCGTAGCTTAATTACCCGCTACAGTGATATGAGCATCTAGGTCGTATGATCAGTGATCAGATGGCACATGCGTAGTACTTGTACTTTCTGCGCATTTCCCAAACTCTATCAGCCGTATATTGCAAAAACATTCAAACCTCCTACTGTGGGCCGTTAGATCTCAGTGAACTCGTATCACCATAGAATCTACGGTGCGGGAGCACCTCATACTCTCCCGTGCGAGAAAACATAAGGTGCTATCACAGCTTGGATGCTACGGTGATACGAGCTTGGAGGTTGTTTGATCTGAGATCCAATGGCATCTGAGCAGTCTTTGTGCTTGTAAGCAGTGACCGAACTCTTTTGGGGCTTTTCTGCAAAAAACCATTCGAACCACCGAGGAGGTGTTGGGTCACAAATCCAACGCCTCCGAAGAGCTTGTATCACCAAAGCATCTAAGCTGTGGTAGCACATGATATTCTTACATACAGGAGAATATGATGTCCTCCTTCATCTTAGATGCTACGGTGATACGAGCTTCGAGGTCGTTGGATATGGGATCAAAGGGCATCTAAGTAGATTTTGTACAAATTGTGTGCAATTCTCAAACTCATCAAGGTTTCCTGCAAAAATATTAAGACACATCATGTGAGCTGCTATATCTCAGATCTATGATACGTCTCCAACATATCTATAATTTTTGATTGCTCCATGCTATATTATCTACTATTTTGGACTATATTGGGCTTTATTTTCCACTTTTATATTATTTTTGGTACTAACCTATTAACCGGAGGCCCAGCCTAGAATTGCTGTTTTTTGCCTATTTTAGTGTTTTGGATAAACAGAATATCAAACAGAGTCCAAACGGAATAAAATCTTCGGGAACGTGATTTTCTCACCGAACGTGATCCAGGAGACTTGGACCCTGCTCCAAGGAACAAAAGAGGCGGTCACGAGGGTGGGGGCGCCCCCCCTAGGGCACGCCCCCTGCCTCGTGGCCCCCTCGTTGCTCCTCCGGCGTACTTCTTCCTCCTATATATACACACGTACCCCCAAACGATCAGAACAGGAGCCAAAAACCTAATTCCACCGCCGCAACTTTCTGTATCCACGAGATCCCATCTTGGGGCCTGTTCCGGAGCTCCGCCGGAAGAGGGCCATCATCACGGAGGGCTTCTACATCATCATAGCCTCTCCGATGAAGTGTGAGTAGTTTACCTCAGACCTTCGGGTCCATAGTTAGTAGCTAGATGGCTTCTTCTCTCTCTTTGAATATCAATACAAAGTTCTCCCCCTCTCTTGTGGAGATCTATTCGATGTAATCTTCTTTTTGCGGTGTGTTTGTTGAGATCGATGAATTGTGGGTTTATGATCAAGTCTATCTATGAATAATATTTGAATCTTCTTTGAATTCTTTTATGTATGATTGGTTATCTTTGCAAGTCTCTTCGAATTATCCGTTTGGTTTGGCCAACTAGATTGGTAGTTCTTGCCATGGGAGAAGTGCTTAGCTTTGGGTTCGATCTTGCGGTCTCCTTACCCAGTGACAGAAGGGGCAGCAAGGCACGTATTGTATCATTGCCATCGAGGATAACAAGATGGGGTTTATTTCATATTGCATGAATTTATCTCTCTACATCATGTCATCTTGCTTAAGGCGCTACTCTATTTTTAACTTAATACTCTAGATGCATGCTGGATAGCGGTCGATGAGTGGAGTAATAGTAGTAGATGCAGAATCGTTTTGATCTACTTGTCACGGGCGTGATGCCTATATACATGATCATGCCTACATATTCTCATAATTATGCTCAATTCTGTCAATTGCTCAACAGTAATTTGTTCACCCACTATAGAATACTTATGCTCTTGAGAGAAGCCACTAGTGAAACCTATGGCCCCCGGGTCTATTCTCATCATATCAATCTCCATTACTTTAATCTTGCTTTGCTTTTTTACTTTGCCTTTACTTTTTACTTTGCATCTTTATACCAAAAATACCAAAAATATTATATCTATCAGATCTCGCTCTCGTAAGTGACCGTGAAGGGCTTGACAACCCCTAATGGCGTTGGTTGCGAGTAGCTATCGCTTTGTGCAGGTACGAGGGACTTGAGCGTGGGATCCTACTGGATTGATACCTTGGCTCTCAAAAACTGAGGGAAATACTTATGCTACTCTGCTGCATCATCCCTTCCTCTTCGGGGAAAACCAACGCAAGCTCAGGACGTAGCAAGAAGGATTTCTGGCGCCATTGCCAGGGAGTCTACGCAAAAAGTCAACATACCAAGTACCCATCACAATCCCTATCTCTCGCATTACATTATTTGCCATTTGCCTCTCGTTTTCCTCCCCCCCCCCAATTCAACCTTGCCGTTTTATTCGCCCTGTCTCTCTCCCTATCCTCCCTCTCTATTTGCCTCTTTTTGCCTGTTTGCTTTTTGTTTGCTCGTGTGTTAGATTGCTTGTTTGTCGCGATGGCTCAAGATACTACTAAATTGTGTGTCTTCACCAATACCAACAATAATGATTTCCTTAGCACTCCGATTGCTCCTCTTACCGATGCTGAATCTTGTGAAATTAATACTGCTTTGTTGAATCTTGTTATGAAAGATCAATTCGCCGGCCTTCCTAGTGAAGATGCTGCTACTCATCTGAATAGCTTCGTTGACTTATGTGATATGCAAAAGAAAAAAGATGTCAATAATGATGTCGTTAAATTGAAGCTATTTCCTTTTTCGCTTAGAGATCGTGCTAAAGCTTGGTTTTCGTCTTTGCCTAACAATAGTATTGATTCATGGAACAAGTGCAAAGATGCTTTTATCTCTAAATATTTTCCTCCCGCTAAGATCATCTCTCTTAGAAACGATATTATGAACTTTAAACAACTTGATCATGAACATGTTGCACAAGCTTGGGAGAGAATGAAATTAATGATACGTAATTGCCCCACTCATGGTTTGAATTTGTGGATGATTATACAAAAAATTTATGCCGGATTGAATTTTGCTTCTAGAAATCTTTTAGATTCGGCCGCGGGAGGCACTTTTATGGAAATTACTTTAGGAGATGCTACTAAACTCCTAGATAATATTATGGTTAATTATTCTCAATGGCATACTGAAAGATCTTCTAATAAAAAAGTGCATGCGATAGAAGAAATTAATGTGTTGAGTGGAAAGATGGATGAACTTATGAAATTATTTGCTACTAAAAGTGTTTCTTCTGATCCTAATGATATGCCTTTGTCTATTTTGATTGAGAATAACAATGAATCTATGGATGTGAATTTTGTTGGTAGGAATAATTTTGGTAACAACGCTTATAGAGGGAATTTTAATCCTAGGCCATATCCTAGTAATCCTTCTAATAATTATGGGAATTCCTACAATAACTCTTTATGGAAATTATAATAAGATGCCCTCTGATTTTGAATCTAATATTAAAGAATTTATTTCTTCGCAAAATAATTTTAATGCTATGATTGAAGAAAAATTGCTTAAGATTGATGATTTGGCTAGGAACGTTGATATAATTGCTCATGATGTTGATTCTTTGAAACTTAGATCTATTCCACCTAAGCATGATATCAATGAGTCTCTAAAAGCCATGATAATTTCAATTGATGAGTGTAAGGAAAGAACCGCTAGGATGCGTGCTTCCAAAGATGCCTTTATTAAAGCGTGTTCTTCCAATACCTATGAAAATCAAGATGAAGATCTAAAAGTTATTGATGTGTCTCCTATTAAATCTTTATTTTGCAATATGAATCTTGATGAAACTGAATATGATCTTCCTTTACCTAGAAGGCGTTCTAAAAATTTGGAGTGTTTAGATCTTAATGATGAAATTGATGAAAGTGGGATTGAAAGAAATAAAAATCTAGATGTTGCTAAACCCACTATATTGGATTTCAAGGAATTTAATTATGAAAGTTGCTCTTTAATTGATTGTATTTCCTTGTTGCAATCCGTGCTAAATTCTCCACATGCTTATAGTCAAAATAAAGCCTTCACCGAACATATTGTTGATGCCTCGATGCAATCTTATGAAGAAAAACTTGAGTTGAAAGTTTCTATCCCTAGAAAACTCTATGATGAGTGGGAACCAACTATTAAAATTAAAATTAAAGATCATGAGTTTTATGCTTTGTGTGATTTGGGTGCTAGTGTCTCTACTATTCCCAAGACTTTGTGTGATCTACTAGATTTCCGTAACTTTGATGATTGCTCGCTAAACTTGCATCTTGAGGATTCCAATATTAAGAAACCTATGGGAAGGATTAATGATGTTCTTATTGTTGCAAATAGGAATTATGTGCCCGTAGATTTCATTGTTCTTGATATAGATTGCAATCCTTCTTGCCCTATTATTCTTGGTAGACCTTTCCTTAGAACGGTCGGTGCGATTATTGATATGAAGGAAGGGAATATTAGATTTCAATTTCCATTAAAAAGGGCATGGAACACTTTCCAAGAAAGAAAATAAAATTACCATATGAAACTATCATGAGAGCCACTTATGGATTGCCTACCAAAGATGGCAATACCTAGATCTATCCTCGCTTTTATGCCTAGCTAGGGGCGTTAAACGATAGCGCTTGTTGGGAGGCAACCCAATTTTATTTTTATTCCTTGCCTCTTGATCCTGTTTAGTAATAAATAAATTATTTAGCCTCTGTTTTGTTTGTGTTTTTTTGTATTTAATTAGTGTTTGTGCCAAGTAGAACCGTTGGGAAGACTTGGGGAAAGTCTTGTTGAACTTGCTGTAAAAAACAGAAACTTTAGCACTCACGAGAACTGCTGTCATTTTTATTTGAAGAGTTCTATTTAGTTAATTTTTTTTGCATATGATTAATAGATAAATTCCTCACGTTCAGAAATTTATTTTAGAATTTTTGGGGTTCCAGATCTTGCGCTAGCTACAGATTACTACAGACTGTTCTGTTTTTCGTGTGTTGTTTGCTTATCTTGATGAATCTATGGCTAGTAAAATAGTTTATAATCCATAGAGAAGTTGGAATACAGTAGGTTTAACACCAATATAAATAAATAATTAGTTCATTACAGTACCTTGAAGTGGTCTTTTGTTTTCTTTCGCTAACGGAGCTCACGAGTTTTCTATTTTGAGTTTTGTGTTGTGAAGTTTTCAAGTTTTGGGTGAACTTTTGATGGATCATGGAACAAGGAGTGGCAAGAGACTAAGCTTGGTGATGCCCATGGCACCCCCAAGATAATCCAAGGACACCAAGAAGTCAAAGCTTTGGGATGCCCCGGAAGGCATCCCCTCTTTCGTCCACTTCCATCGGTAATTTACTTGGAACTATATTTTTATTCACCAACATGATATGTGTTTTGCTTGGAGCGTCTTGTATTATTTGTGTATTTGTGTCTTAGTATGCCACAATCATCCTTGCTGTACACACCTTTTGAGAGATCCATACATGAATTAAAATTTGATAGAATACTCTATGTGCTTCACTTATATCTTTTGAGCTAAGTAGTTTTGCTCTATGTGCTTCACTTATATATTTTGAGCATTATAATTTTGCTCTATGTGCTTCACTTAGATCTTTTAGAGCACGGTGGTGGATTTGTTTTAAAGAAACTATTGATCTATCATGCTTCACTTAAATTATTTTGAGAGTCTCTTAATAGCATGGTAATTTGCTTAATAATAATATGCTTGGTATTCAAGATTTGTGAAACTTTCTTTTGAGTGTGTTGAATACTAAGAAAAGATTGAAGCATGATAATTGTTTTGAGATATGGAGGTGATAATATTAAAGTCATGCTAGTTGAGTAGTTGTGAATTTAAAGAATACTTGTGTTAAAGTTTGTGATTCCCGTAGCATGCACGTATGGTGAACCGTTATGTGATGAAGTCGGAGCATGATTTATTTATTGATTGTCTTCCTTATGAGTGGCAGTCGGGGACGAGCGATGGTCTTTTCCTACCAATCCATCCCCTTAGGAGCATGCGCGTAATACTTTGCTTTGATAACTTCTAGATTTTTGCAATAAGTATATGAGTTCTTTATGACTAATGTTGAGTCCATGGATTATACGCACTCTCACCCTTCCACCTTTGCTAGCCTCTCTAATACCACGCACCTTTCGCCGGTATCATACACCTACCATATACCTTCCTCAAAACAGCCACCATACCTACCTATTATGGCATTTCCATAGCCATTCCGAGATATATTGCCATGCAACTTTCCACTGTTCCGTTCATGACACACTCCATCATTGTCATATTGCATATCCCGGTACACCGCCGGATGCATTCACATAGAGTCATATTTTGTTCTAAGTATCGAGTTGTAATTGTTGAGTTATAAGAAAAATAAAAGTGTGATGATCATCATTATTAGAGCATTGTCCCAGTGAGGAAAGAATGATGGAGACTATGATTCCCCCATAAGTCGGGATGAGACTCCGGACGAGAAAAAAGAGGCCAAAGAAGCCCAAATAAAAATATGCCATAAAAAGGGAAAAGGCCCAAACAAAAAAATGTGAGAGAAAAAGAGAGAAGGGACAATGTTACTATCCTTTTACCACACTTGTGCTTCAAAGTAGCACCATGATCTTCATAATAGAGAGTCTCTCATGTTATCACTTTCATATACTAGTGGGAATTTTTCATTATAGAACTTGGCTTGTATATTCCAATGATGGGCTTCCTCAAAAATTGCCCTAGGTCTTCATGAGCAAGCAAGTTGGATGCACACCCACTTAGTTTCTTTTTGAGCTTTCATACACTTATAGCTCTAGTGCATCCGTTGCATGGCAATCCCTACTTACTCACATTGATATCTATTAATGGGCATCTCCATAGCCCGTTGATATGCCTACTTGATGTGAGACCATCTTCTCCTTTTTGTCTTCTCCACAACCACCATTCTATTCCACCTATAGTGCTATATCCATGGCTCATGCTCATGTATTGCGTGAAGATTGAAAAAGTTTTGAAAAAGTTAGAGTATGAAACAATTGCTTGGCTTGTCATCGGGGTTGTGCATGATTTAAATACTTTGTGTGGTGAAGATGGAGCATAGCCAGACTATATGATTTTGTAGGGATAACTTTCTTTGGCCATGTTATTTTGAGAAGACATAATTGCTTTATTAGTATGCTTGAAGTATTATTATTTTTATGTCAATATAAACTTTTGTCTTGAATCTTTCTAATCTGAATATTCATACCACAATTAAGATGATTTACATTGAATTTATGCCAAGTAGCACTCCGCATCAAAAATTCTCTTTTTATCATTTACCTACTCGAGGACGAGCAGGAATTAAGCTTGGGGATGCCTGATATGTCTCCAACGTATCTATAATTTTTGATTGCTCCATGATATATTATCTACTGTTTTGGACTATATTGGGCTTTATTTTCCACTTTTATATTATTTTTGGGACTAACCTATTAACCGGAGGCCCAACCCAGAATTGTTGTTTTTTGCCTATTTCAGTGTTTCGGATAAACGGAATATCAAACGGAGTCCAAACGGAATAAAATCTTCGGGAACGTGATTTTCTCACCGAACGTGATCCAGGAGACTTGGACCCTGCTCCAAGGAACAAAAGAGGCGGTCACGAGGGTGGGGGCGCCCCCCTAGGGCGCGCCCCCTACCTCGTGGGCCCCTCGTTGCTCCTCCGGCGTACTTCTTCCTCCTATATATACACACGTACACCCAAACGATCAGAAAAGGAGCCAAAAACCTAATTCCACAGCCGCAACTTTCTGTATCCACGAGATACCATCTTGGGGCCTGTTCCGGAGCTCCGCCGGAAGAGGGCCATCATCACGGAGGGCTTCTACATCATCATAGCCTCTCCGATGAAGTGTGAGTAGTTTACCTCAGACCTTCGGGTCCATAGTTAGTAGCTAGATGGCTTCTTCTCTCTCTTTGAATCTCAATACAAAGTTCTCCCCCTCTCTTGTGGAGATCTATTCGATGTAATCTTCTTTTTGCGGTGTGTTTGTTGAGACCGATGAATTGTGGGTTTATGATCAAGTCTATCTATGAATAATATTTGAATCTTCTCTGAATTCTTTTATGTATGATTCGTTATCTTTGCAAGTCTCTTCGAATTATCCATTTGGTTTGGCCAACTAGATTGGTAGTTCTTGCCATGGGAGAAGTGCTTAGCTTTGGGTTCGATCTTGCGGTCTCCTTACCCAGTAACAGAAGGGGCAGCAAGGCACGTATTGTATCGCTGCCATCGAGGATAACAAGATGGGGTTTATTTCATATTGCATGAATTTATGTCTCTACATCATGTCATCTTGCTTAAGGCGTTACTCTATTTTTAACTTAATACTCTAGATGCATGCTGGATAGCGGTCGATGAGTGGAGTAATAGTAGTAGATGAAGAATCGTTTTGATCTACTTGTCACGGACGTGATGCCTATATACATGATCATGCCTAGATATTCTCATAACTATGCTCAATTCTGTCAATTGCTCAACAGTAATTTGTTCACCCACCATAGAATATTTATGCTCTTGAGAGAAGCCACTAGTGAAACCTATGGCCCCCGGGTCTATTCTCATCATATCAATCTCCATTACTTTAATCTTGCTTTGCTTTTTTACTTTGCCTTTACTTTTTTACTTTGCATCTTTATACCAAAAATACCAAAAATATTATATCTACCAGATCTCACTCTCGTAAGTGACCGTGAAGGGCTTGACAACCCCTAATGGCGTTGGTTGCGAGTAGCTATCGCTTTGTGCAGGTACGAGGGACTTGAGCGTGGGCTCCTACTGGATTGATACCTTGGTTCTCAAAAACTGAGGGAAATACTTACGCTACTCTGCTGCATCATCCCTTCCTCTTCGCGGAAAACCAACGCAAGCTCAAGACATAGCAATCTACAAGCTCCAAGCAACTCGTATCGGCATATAGCATCTAAGGTATGAGGGCACATGATATTTTCCCGGGGAGGAGGGGTGGGGGTGCACAACCAATCGGTGGTTGGGAGGGTGGGGACAAATATAATCTAAACAGCCCTAAATAGAGCTCCGCAATTTTATCTAAGGTCAAGGGGTTGACCACCGACGATCATACCTCCGCCTAAACACAACATTTGCATGTATTGTAGTACTAGACTTAATATTCATGTTTCAGTTTCATGTTCATTTTAAATATTGAACTGAGGACCATGGATGTCTTACATTTTACTCCCTTCATTCCTAAATATTAGTCTTTTAGAGGCTTCAAATGGACTGGCACATACGGATGTATATAGACATATTTTAGAGTCTAGATTCACTCATTTTGCTTCGTATGTAGTCACTTGTTGAACTCTCTAAAAGACTAATATTTAGGAATAGAAGGAGTATTTTTGACTTCGTGTCATACATGCATGGTTTGGAAAAATAGATGCACTATACTTATTGGATTGTTGTTGTGTTCGTGCGTGTGTCTCTCTCTCTCTGTGTGGTCATATGCTTGATACATACAAAGTTTTCTCACCTCCATATTGTTCATCTTTTAAATTTGAATTTGCATTGGAAAACTTACTAGGGATACCATGAAATGTGAAATCCACGTTGAGATCACTATATCACAAACTCACTCTAATTCAACAACTCGTCATAAATCAATTACCACGTTGAGATTAGTATTTGCAAGGAAAATACGGGTATTGTAATACACATAGATTCGTTCGGCAATAAAAGATTCCTTTCGTATTCTTGAATGGTAGGACCCAACGGCGTACCAGCCAGACCTTGGCTTGTGTTGATCCTAAAAAACGGGCTCGTGTCCTTCGGTGGCGTGTGTGGTACGCACATTAGGCAACCCCAACCAGTCGAGCCTCAGCGTTTCAAGTCGAAATATCTGGCGGCCAGAATTCTAGCCCTAGGAAATTCCCCTCATGTCCCCAGTCCATAATGACTACCGATGAACAACGGAGGGGTGATTTAGTAACTAGACAACGTTACCTACCGTGCCGAGCATGGTTCAATTCCCTCGGTCGCCACTCGTCAAGGTCACCCGTCAACTGCATTGCCTAGTACTACTACTACTACACTAGGATGAGCACAGAATTGAGCCCGTTTGTTCGTGCCTTGTACTTGAGTTAATATATCAGGCAATGAACCGGTACGGAGGGATTATCCTTTTACTCTGCATATATAACTTGTCTGAAGTCTAACTAAGCAAAATGTTTGACCAAATCCTTTCTTAAGAAATACAACATGACAGATGTACGGCTTGAAAATTTATTGCATGATGCAGGTTATAATATTGTTTCGAATCCTGTATCTTAAATTTCAGAAAATCCAAAAGTGAGCATAAATTCTTGAAACTAAGCATGGTCATGTGATATGGCACAAATATTACTTCATAAGTTTTTTCTTCAATTTGAGACAACCTGCTTATGACAAGTTGCACAAATGAAGAGCCAAGGTATTTTGGAACAAAGACCTGTCACGTTAAGGCGAACGCTTTCACTATTGAAACCGTGGGCGTTTACATGCCGCCACGAGTCCCTGCTTCTCATCGGCAGGTGCCGTCCGAGCAAGCGTGTGAGTCGACGGGAGGTGTGCTAGCAGACCGCTGCGCCGGCTGTCAGGGAGGCGTGCGAGCAGATCGCTATGCAGGCTCACCGGGAGGCGAGCCCTTTGACCAGGCTCCGCCGCCCACCGTCGTCCCAACTGCTCCCACTTTTAATGTTGCTGGCGCCGCAGTTTAAAATCAACCCCGCACTACCCGGTATCGCTACAGTCCTCTATCTTCCTCTCCGATTCTCCTGTCGTCTACCTCCAACTAGCCTGACCTAAACGTACGCCATGCCGCATCACGATGGTCTGCCCTTAGTGTTCCAGTTTCCTGAGGAAGACACCCAGCCGGAGTCTCAAGAACATAAGGCGCTTTGGGACGAGCTTGAACTGGCCTTGCGGGAAGATGCCGCGCCTGTCCCCGCTCCCGTCCCGGCTCCAGTCGTCTCGACTGCGCCAGCGCCCATCCCCGTGCACCTGCCAGCGCATGCGCCTGCGTGTGCACTGACGCGCACGCCCGTGCCGATGCCCGTGCACCTGCCAGCACATGCGCCTGCGCGTGCACTGACGTGCGCGCCCGTGCCGGTGCCCGTGCACACGAATGTCTCCGCCGCGCCATTGACAGTGCCTGTCCCCGCGCTGGTGCCAGTGCCCCCCTCAGCGGCATGGATGGCCGTCGTCGACCGCTTCCTTGCACCAACGCCAGTCGCCTCCTCCCGCCAGTTGACTCGCTCCGAAGTCCAGAACATTTTGGCCTTCCTTGAAGCTAGGCCAACGTCCAGGAGTACGCCAACAACGGCGCAAGATGCCGCCGTCGCCGTCGGTCAGTGGCCCGACGACACACAGAGCACGGCAGAGGAGCCGCTTCCCACCGCGAGACGCCCCCGCCGCCGCCGCGTAATCTAAATTTGCCATGAAAAACGTTCGGCTTGCCATGCTTAAAATCCGAACGTTTATCATTTCCGTTTATTTTATATTGATCGTCGTATAATTTAAAGTCGGAGTCAGATTGAACAAAATGTATGGTTTGATCGATTGAATGTTCTGCTAGAGCTGTATCAAATTAAATATAAAACATCATCAAGCCACATGTATTCCTTGTCATCCAACGACCTAGACTACTTCAATGTCGAGCGCTCAACACGTTCAGCGTGTAGTTAATTTCATGCCAAAAATAGTGCTAATCACACGACAACACGCAAATAATATCCTAGTAGTTAATATCCGCATGCACTTAATATACTTCCAAATTAACGTGCATTGCACGTACACACTAACTAGTGCTGCTAGTACGTGAAACTGGTGCCGTGACTTGTGAACGCGTCCAGATATGGTCAACGGCAACATCGCCCGTGAGTTCTTCCTGTTTGCCCGTGCGTCTAAACGCAGAAGGGGAGGAGAGAGAGAGCACACATGGAACCCACCAGTAAGTGAAGGCGAATAGTACTAAAAATAATATTACATGTTATCCATTAATTAGGCTGTGGTAATATAAAAACAATATGTGAACAAAGGGGGTACAACAAACATTGCTATTCTACGTATGTTGCCTATTGACGTGCAGCTTGAAGGCCCGGTCGCATGTTCGATCCTCTTCCTTTATTTTTTAATTTGTATATGGGTCCAAATTTGTTTCATGACATGTGGGCCCCTCGGTGTGTAGTTTGTAGCACTTTAATTTGTGGGTCAAAATTTGTTCCATTCCAAGTGCACTATCGGTGTGTAGTTTTGTAGCTTATTTATAATAATTAAAGAGAACAACATAGTTTTTTCAATAATACCATGGTGCGACGTTGAAGGCGAGAAAGGACGTGCGAGAGAGCGACAACCGAGCCAGAGGGAAATCAAGTAGGGGAGTTGCGTGGGTTGCAACGGTGTTTGGAGTAGTTCTGGGCCGAATGCTACGAAAATATAATCTAAACCGACCGGAACAAATTCCTACACAAATTAATCCAAGGTTGGAGTGCCCCTCGCAATGTAAATAGATCTGGCTTTGCGAGGGATGGAGAGGTAGTAGCTTCAACGCGTGGAAGATACGGTGTGAGAAAGCGAGGTCAATCGAGAGACATATAGATAGAGAGACAAAGTGAGTGTGGTCCGACATTCATTGAACAAATATATATGCTCTGGAGAGATATTGTCTGATTGAGCTTTTTGGCAAGGGTGAGGGTTGTAAGATAGAGCTTGAGAGATGATCCAGTCACAGACGTGTAGATATATTTTGTGCATGGGAGGAAGCAAGGTCAACCGATCACATAGGGTCGCGTGCAATCGAAAGAGTGAGACGGGTTGGAGAGAGTGACCTAGATAGACAATGTGCGTGAGAGAGTATACAATGTGAATAGGTCGAATTGGGCTCAAACATGGTGATATATCGTTTTTTGTCCGAGAAAGAGCGAGGTCAATCGAGACATACGGAGAGAGAGAGAGAGAGAGATTGAGTGAGTGAGCGTGGCCCACCATGAGGTCGAAAGAGTGGCGGCGGCTTGGATGGACTGACCTAGATAGACAATATGCGTGAGAGAGTATAGAGTGTGTCGATCGAGGCCCGAACAGGGAGATATATCATTTGTGTGTGAAAGAAAACGAGGTTAAACAAGACTCATATAAAAAGAGCGAGATTGAGCGAATGTGGCCCGCCGTGCGGAAGAAAGAGTGGACAGTCTCAAGGGAGTGACCTAGATATACAACGTGCGTGCGCACGAGAGGTTGGGGGGGCTAGATAGGCAATGCATGTATTTAGCGCGAGAGGATGAGAGGGAGAGGGGGGAGAGAGAGAGCTCGGCATGGGGTGCATTGGCGGGTGTGTGAGGTAAATACATTTGGTAACAGAGTGGAAAAAGGGGTTGTGTAGTTGAGAGACTTAGAGATCGAAACATGGAGAGAAAGAATGAACGTGTGTTGGAAACCGATAGCTTCCTAAGGTGGTTAGGAAGATTGACCAATACAGGAAGTATGTAGCGTTTGTGCGGGGGGGGGGGGTAAAAAAAACATTTGAATGTACATAGTACGAGACTTAATATTGATGTTTCAATTCGGTGTACATTGTAAGATTTGAACGAAGGACCAGGCATACGGGTAATTATTTCAAATTCGTGCCATACTAAGTTTTGAAAAGTTGACATTGACTCAGTTTGTTGTGCTATTTTGTAGGTCATATGTTTGAATCCATCCAAAAGTTTTCTCACTGCCATGGTGTTCATCATATACATATGAATTTGTATTAAAAAAAAGTAGCATGGATACAGTGAAATGCGAAATCCACATTAGAATTGGAGATCGCTACATGACACACAATCTAATTCAAATAACTAACTACGTGACACACACTCTAATTCAAATAACTAATTATGTGACACACACTCTAATCCACGTTAGCGTGGGTACCGTTTCGAATTTTTTTTTCAAATCACTCCTCATTAATTAATTTATAGTACTCCTTATGTTCACTTTTATAAGACCTTGAAGACATTTCAGACAATGTGCAAAACAGTTCATTTTAAGTTGTCTGAAATGACTTAAAAAGTGAACGGGTGGAGTATCTCGTTTCGAATGACTAATTATTGCAAGGAAAACACGGGCATGGTAATACATACAGATTCGTTTGGAAATGAAAGAAGATTAGTTTGCATTCTCAAATGTAGGCGCACCAGGCAGACCAGGGTCGTGTCGGAGTGGACGCTGCTTCGGTGCCTTAAAGGCAACTGCCTTTGGGTCACTGGCATGTGGGCCAGCCACCTATTGGGCCCACATGTCATGGACACAAAGGCAGGTGCCTTAAGGCACCGAAGCATAGTCTGAAACATGGAAGCGTGAACTTATATTATCGTCGTCCTTTTTTTGGGGGGGAGGGGGGTGGGTGGCTGGGTGCTACGCGTCCGTCCGACACACGCGACCACCCCGATAGGACTATGCTTCGGTGCCATGACGACAATATAAGTTCGCGCTTCCATGTTTCGGATTGAAATATCTGGCGGCCCCAATTCCAGCCCTGCAAAATCTCTCTTCTCCACCGTCCCCTTCCGCGCCCAGATTGCTCAAATCCCTAATTCGCCGCGAACCCTCGAGCCGCCCCTTGTCTGGTCTCTTTCCCCACCGTTCCCCACCTCTGTGCCGGACGACGACGACGAAGACGACGGTCGTGCTTCACCACCGCACCAGATCTACCTCATCTACGCCCTCGTCCACCGCACCGGGTGTTCCACCGACAATGTCGGCCGCCGCAACCGACGTGCCTCACAGACACCGAGTTCCACCGCATCAGGTGTGCTTCACCGACGCCGTCTCCTAGCTCACTGGGGCTACTTCACCGAGCACATCGTCGCACCTCCGCCCCCCGAGGCCGTTGGGGCTTCACCAACGGTCTCGTCCGCCACATCATAGCGCTCCGCTGCCACTCAAGATCTGCATCCGTGCGCGGCCAGCCAACGCCAGCGCATCACCCTCAACGGCTCTGAAGTGACCCGCACTCTAGCTAGGCGAGCATGCCCAAACGCCGGTCCGAACTAGGTATCCACACATCACTCCCTTGTGCATTGTTCCGACGATGTTTGGATATCCTTTCACTGCTCTCTTAGCTTACACGCCTATGCAACTCTGACTTTAACTCTTATTTCTTCTGGAGATATCATCTGAAACAAGCAAATCCATTTTTTAGCGAAGCATGACGGTGCTACGGGATCTAGTACACATCCTGCATACCCGTATAACCTTGTAAGTATCTGTCCTCCGGTACAACATCAAGGTCGATTCCTCTTATTTGATCAACCATTCGCCGTGTCAAAAATGCAGAGGTGGATGCAAGGAGCACAAGTCCTGCACATCCAAGCAAGTGGTAACATGGACTTGTACATGGAACATCCCAAGCGCAAGCAGAGCTGCAGTGAGCCTGTACAATGAGCTAGCATAAGTCCTTGCATTTCATTTAATTCATACTGGCATTCGTGTATGATTTGTGTGCAGTGGCTGATCCACGAATTCAAGTTACCAGGGGCGAACATTTAACTTAAAAAATATGAAGGCACTTGCACTCCGGAAATCAACATAACTTGAGAAATGTGAAGCTACATGCACTTTGAAAACCAGCTAATGATCCAAAGTAGTTCAGATTATAAACAGTAAATGATGCAAGCACCAAAAAACACAAAATGCAACATGGTGTACAAGGACTATAAACATGGTCTGTACCTGCTTGAATTATTTATTCTCTGGCTGAAAATATCGAAGTGTAATTGCATGTATGACCAGTGCACAAACGGCATATCAATATATCTATCCTGCACAAGTATGCCAATAGTTTCAAACAACAGATTAGGAAAGTATTTATGTTATGTTGTCATGATACGGGGACTTTCTGGTAGATGGCCTCGACGTTTCCTCAAGCTATGAAAATGCACTATAATTTGCTTATCATCAATGCCTTCAAATCTCTGTCTCTCTCAACATAGTAGATCATCATTAGACACTAAATCCTTCAATGAGCTTGCAAAATGCTTGCATTAGATCCCTCATTAGACACTATATGTTCATAACCAGGAGCATGTAAAATGTTTGCATCAAATCCTTCATTAGCAGTCTGTTCATTAGACTCTTCAGGCTCAAGAACAACATGAGCTTGTATGTTTGCACCGGAAGCTTGATTAGATACATCAGATTCAGTCAGTTCAGTATTGATTGGGGGAGTTATAAAATAAGTAGAAATTGGTTTAATTTTCTCATATATTCCCTACATACAAGCAGTTTTACAACACCGTCAGGTTTAACTATTGGCCAAAAATTGAAGAGTTGAATTAGATATAATCAGGGATGTGATGTACCTACTTGTTGCGCATGCTACTCTTGCAAGCTGTGACTGTCCGTTTGCGCAAGCTCGATGCCATGCCCATGCTGCCGCCGCTGCCTCCCACGCATGCTACACCCAGGGTTGGATCTTCATCTTCTTGTCCTTCAGTTGGCTTGAAGCCCGGCGACCACCCTCCAACGAGGGCGCGAGGAAGTGCTGTGTCAGTCTGTCCAAGGGCAGCTAGGTTAGGAGCGAACCAGACTGGAGGCTGGAGCGAATGAATTGGGATTTTTCCTGCTGTAGATCGATATGGGAGGCGCTCATTTGGGCCACGAGCCTGCAATAGGGCCTGCCTTGCACTTATGTTATTGGCCCATCCAAATTGAAACATTTTTCTTCATTTTTTACATTGCCTGCTCGTGCGTTGGGATGAAAAAAACTAGCGTGGGCGAACCTGGACGACTCAAACTAGGTGCACACTTTCCAGCCACCTGAGGCGGCCGCCCGTACCAGCCCCTTTGGTGGTGTTGCCCCTTTTTGCGTGTATGATTGGATAGTGAAAAATATTCCAGTGGCGCTTTTGATTTACCCACAGAATGGTTGAATTGCTTGTTTCTATGAAATGAGTTCGCCAATAATGTGAAGGATGCCAGTCTTTTCATCCTATTGTAGATTGCTTAGATCTCGATATGCCAAAAGTAATCGCATGAAATATACAGTAAAAGCCAGTGTGATGTGTTTGGCTACAACTAGTCTGACTACACGTCCTCATATAACATATCAAGGACGCACCATCTTACCAGATAACCATTCGACTTACCCATGCGGTGTGGGAAGAAAGAAGTATTGGGACTGCGTATCCAAGCAATTGATGCCATGGACTCCTTCGTACAACCTTGTAAGCGAAAAAGAAGTTGTAGTGTGCCTGTACAAAGAACTAGTGTAAGTTTAGTTACCTGCTTCTCAGAATTTTAGTTAGCAACTTATTGCAAAATTGTTCAATTACGTTGCTTGGTTTAATTTAGTTTGCCACTGATTACATAATGGCACAGCCTGTTAATCATATTGTAGACTGTGCCTATCTATGTGTTTGATACTTACTGTTAAGAATTACCTGTTTGCCTTAACTTAAATATCTACTTGTTTGTTTAACTGGTTTGTTGCTGCAATAGTGGGTTACAATGATGTTAATAACTACTTTTCAGCATCCAATTGAAACTCTTTAATTCCTTGTTTGTTTAACTGGTTTGCTGTTATAACTCCCAGTTGAGATGTTTTGCTAACTTCAACTTTTCTGAATCCAATCGGAACTTTAATGGCAAAACAGGTTAGCCCAAGATCAAAGAGCGAGGTCCCCATGGACGTTGCATCATCCCACGGCAGTGGCACCGGACCAATCATGCATTATGAATTGCCAACTGTTGATGCTCTAGAGGCCAAACTAGTGGTAGAAAGAGATTCTGCTTCTGCACTTAGAGATGAAGTTGACATGTTGAGGAAGCAAACATCACAATCACAAGCAGTACTCAAGACAACCATTAAATATTTGGTGGATTTCAAAACGAAGCAAGCTGAGACTGACCAGATTGTTAAGGTCCTGAAGGAAAAAAGGAAATTAAATTCCTACTTGGTAAATCATAGGTGAAATGTTCTTTCCATAGTTGAATAACCTTTGTGTTGTCTGTTCATGTAATCAATCAAACCATTTGTTTTAGAGATCATGTAATAATTGTTTTTTTGGTTTGTAATTTTATTTGAGTACAAGTCTGTATTAATTGATAAGACTTGGAGACATTTCATTTGGATTACTGTGCCATACCTACAAATATGCCAATCGGGCTGAATGTGAATTCAACAATAGTAGTAGTATAGATGGACCATAAGTGGCACACATCGGAAAGGGCCAAAATGTTGGCTAAAAAAAGGATGTTGTTGTAGCCAAAAAAAAGTACAGCAGCCTGGCTTATGTATCACTAGTAGAAAAAGGGTCAAACGTGAAGCACATTAGTGCCGGTTCCAACGGCTAGTCGGCCGCTCTCATTAGTACCGGTTCGTGGCGAACCTTTAGCACCGGTTTGTGCCACGAACCGGTACTAAAGTGAGTGGTGGCAGGATGTTGTCAGTCCGGGGCCCCTCCAGCACCTTTAGTACCAGGTCGTATCACGAACCGGTATTAAAGGTCGTCCTACATAGACCCTTCGTCCACCCGAGCTCGCTCTGTTCTTCCCCTTTCCCCTCTCCTCTCTGTTCTTTTCCCTCTTCCTCTCAAGCTCATCACACATTTTGCCCAAATTTTTTCAAGATTTGAAGGCCCCCATCCATTCAAATGATCACAAAGGTTAGCAACTTTGTCCTTTCATCTCTCATTGCTAGATTAGCTCGTGCAATGCTTTATATAGTGATTGATTTTTGAGTTTAGTAATTTGGGAGGAATTATATATATGTGCTAGTATTTGATTTATATGCAATTTGAGGTTAAAAATAACACTTAGTTTTCATATGTAGGTGTGGTTTACTTAGTACCTTCTAAATCTCCGTCGTAACCACCGTCGATCGCTCGCAACGTCCCATCGCCGGCACCACCTTGTGGTGAGCCTCTTGTTCATGAAGTTTTATATAAAAAATTGATGTTTGTGTGATTTGGATATATAGTTACTCGTATAATTATCTTACCCATACGTTGGTTGTTATACATAGTGCCATGGTTTTGATATCCGTCCCCGTCGGCCCTTGTCCGGGTTATGATTCGGATGTGGTATATTCTCTCTTAAAACTATTCATTGCATTTCATGTTTATGACAAATTATGCCCATCAAGTTGACATAGATATTTGTATGTAGGAGGTAGTTGAACCGGAAATTCCAACCGACCCTATTGTCGAGAGGTTAAATTTAGTTGAAAGAGAAAACGAGGATTTGAAGGAAAAATTGAAAAGGATTGAGGGGGAGAAGATGGAATTGGAGTTGCATGTTGCCGATGTCGTCGATGATCACAAGATTAAGATGGAGAAAATGCGCTTGAAGATTAGAAAGATTAGAAAATATGCCATTCATAGTGAGGCTTGGTATCATTATGTTGTTGGATCAATTGTTACCTTAGTTGCGATCTTGATCGCATTTGTTGTTGCATTTAAATTCTTTAGCTAGAGAGTTATTTGTTTGTTGCATTTAAGTGTTGTATGATCTTTATGTATTGTATTAATTTGGTGTTTTCGGTGCTGTGTATTGAAGATGAGCCGGCAATGGATGTACGATGACCGATGCTATCCCGAGTTCATTAATGGCGTGCGTACTTTTCTGCTTGCGGCTGAGGCAAACAAGCGGGCGGATGGTTTTATGCCTTGTCCATGTGCTGGCTGTAAGAATGGTCACAATTACTCTACGTCAAGAACCATTCACGTCCACCTGTTTGAGTCCGGTTTCATGGCCCACTATAATGTTTGGACCAAGCATGGAGAAAGAGGGGTTATGATGGAAGACAATGAAGAAGAAGAGGACGACGACAGCTATCCTGGCCATGGGTTCCCTGAATACGATGATACAACAATGAAGGAAGAAGCTGAGCCGGTAATGCGGGAAGAAGCTGAGCCGGCAATGCGGGAAGAAGCTGAAGAAGAGGCATCGGATGAGCCCGTTGATGATCTAGGTCGGGCCATTGCCGATGCAAAGAGAAACTGCGCAAGTGATTTGGAGAAGAAGAAGTTGCAGCACATGTTAGAGGATCACAAAAAATTGTTGTACCCGAATTGTGTGGGTGACAAGAAAAAGTTGGGCACCACACTGGAATTGCTACAATGGAAGGCAGAGAATGGTGTATCTGACAAGGGATTTGGAAAGTTGCTGGTAATGATAAAGAATATGCTTCCGAAGGACAACGAATTGCCCGAGAGTACGTACGAAGCAAAGAAGGTTGTCTGCCCTCTAGGGTTAGAGGTGCAGAAGATACATGCATGCCCTAATGATTGCATCCTCTACCGCGGTGAGTACGAGGATTTGAACGCTTGCCCAGTATGCGGTGCATTGCGCTATAAGATCAGCCGCGATGAACCTGGTGATGTCGAGGGCGAGCGCCCCAGGAAGAAGATTCCTGCCAAGGTGATGTGGTATGCTCCTATAATACCACGGTTGAAACGTTTGTTCCAAAACAAAGAGTATGCCAAGGCGATGCGATGGCACAGAGAAGACCGTAAGAAAGACGGGAAGTTGAGAGTACCTGCTGACGGGTCGCAGTGGAGAAAAACCAAAAGAAAGTACGGGAAGGAGTTTGCAGATGACGCAAGGAACATATGGTTTGGTCTAAGCGCAGATGGCATTAATCCTTTTGGGGAGCAGAGCAGCAACCATAGCACCTGGCCTGTGACTCTATGTTTGTATAACCTTCCTCCTTGGTTGTGCATGAAGCGGAAGTTCATTATGATGCCAGTGCTCAGCCAAGGCCCTAAGCAACCCGGCAATGACATTGATGTGTACCTAAGGCCATTAGTTGAAGAACTCTTACAACTGTGGAATGGAACAGGTGTACGTGCGTGGGATGAGCACATGGGGGAAGAATTTGACCTAAAGGCGTTGTTGTTCGTGACCATCAATGATTGGCCTGCTCTCAGTAACCTTTCAGGACAGACAAACAAGGGATACCACGCATGCACGCACTGTTTGGACGATACCGACAGTATATATTTGGCTAATTGTAAGAAGAATGTGTACCTGGGACATCGTCGATTTCTTCCGAGCAGGCATCCCGTAAGAAAGAAAGGCAAGCATTTCAAAGGTGAGGCGGATCACCGGACGAAGCCTCGCCACCGTACTGGTGCTGATGTACATGATATGATCAAGGATTTGAAGGTGGTCTTTAGAAAGGGTCCTGGTGGACAACCTGTTCTGAATGACGCTGATGGGCGCGCACCCATGTGGAAGAAGAAATCTATATTTTGGGACCTGCCCTATTGGAAAGCCCTAGAGGTCCGCTCCGCAATCGACGTGATGCACGTGACGAAGAATCTTCGTGTGACCCTGCTTGGCTTCTTGGGCGTGTTTGGGAAGACAAAGATACACCTGAGGCAGGGGAGGACTAGCAACGTATGCACGGAAACGACGGCATACATCAGGGTCATGCAAGCTACGCTCTTACCAAAGAAGAGAAGGAAATCTTCTTTGAATGCCTGCTCAGTATTAAGGTACCGTCTGGCTTCTCGTCGAATATAAAGGGAATAATAAACATGGCAGAGAAAAAGTTCCAGAACCTAAAGTCTCATGACTGCCATGTGATTATGACGCAACTGCTTCCGGTTGCATTGAGGGGGCTTCTACCGGAAAACGTTCGATTAGCCATTGTGAATCTATGTGCATTCCTCAATGCAATCTCTCAGAAGGTAATCGATCCAGAAATCATACCAAGGTTAGAGAATGATTTGGTGCAATGTCTTGTCAGTTTCGAGTCGGTGTTCCCACCATCCTTCTTCAACATCATGATGCACGTCCTAGTTCACCTATGTGAAGAGATTAACGTTTTGGGTCCTGTATTTCTACACAATATGTTCCCCTTTGAGAGGTTCATGGGAGTCTTAAAGAAATATGTTCATAACCGTGCTAGGCCAGAAGGAAGCATCTCCAAGGGCCATGAAAATGAGGAGGTCATTGAGTTTTGTATTGACTTTATTCTTGACCTTAAGCCGATTGGTGTTCCTAAATCGCGGCATAAGGGCAGACTGGATGGAAAAGGCACGCTAGGAGGGGAACAAATAATATGTATGGACGGACATTCTCTCACTGAAGCACACTACACAGTTCTACAGAATTCCGCCTTGGTGGCTCCGTATATGGATGAACACAATAATTTGCTACGCTCCAAACACCCGGAGCGGTCTGATGACTGGATTACACGTGAACAAACCAGGAGTTTCGCCAGCTGGTTGCAGACACGTACCATGCATGACGCCTCTATTGAAGATGACCTGTACTTGCTGTCCCAGTTACCATCTTCGAATATAATGACTTTCAAAGGGTACAAGATAAATGGTAATACATTTTACACGATCGCCCAAGATAAGAAGAGCACCAACCAAAACAGCGGTGTCCGCTTTGATGCAGAAACCAAGACGGGAAAGGAAACATATTATGGTTATATACAGGACATATGGGAACTTGACTATCGACGTGGTTTGAAGGTCCCTTTGTTTCGGTGCAAATGGGTCAATATGACACGAGGCGGGGTAACGGAAGACCCGCAGTACGGAATGACAACAGTGGATCTCAATAATCTTGCGTATGCAGACGAACCATTCGTCCTAGCCAATGATGTGGCAAAGGTTTTCTATGTGAAGGACATGTCTACCAAGCCGAGAAAAAGAAAAGATAAGGAAGCGAATGCATCGTACGATGAGCCAAAGCGGCACATAGTTTTTTCAAAGTTAAGTTATTCACAAACTAGTGATTCACACAAATTTCAAATAATTCAAAATTTAAACTATTCAAATTTGTAAACTACCGGTACTAACAGAAAGTTTGTAATTTTTTGTACCTAAAGCAAAAATATTCACAAACAAACTCTAAATACAGCAAAAAACAACTCTAAAATAAATAAAACAAAAATAAATAAAGCAAAAAAATAAGAAAAAAAAGCCCACCTACTGGGCCACAGCGGCCTGCATACGACTAGAAACCCAAATTCTAGTTGGGCCAGGATGCAGGCCCGCTAGCCCAGTAGGCCCAACAGGGCATCGCAGAAGAGGTAGGCCCAGAAGGCCTGCTTAAGAGAGGAGCTCGAGACAGCAGCGACGGCGGGCTTATAAGCAGGTGCGAGTGCCCTCGGTAGTGTCGTGGAATTGTCACGGCAGATGTCCTAGTGTAAGGACTTAGTCGCGAGGCCAACGCATCTATGTGGTAGCTTGAAGGGGTTGAGCGGAATCGAGAGACGCAACACACAAGACGAGGATTTAGACAGCTTCGGGCCCCGGGAAACATCATCCGGTAATAACCCTACATGCTGTTTGTGGTTAGGTCTCATTATGATCATGAGGAAGTCGCCGTAAGCCGGCTCTCCTCTTGGTGTCTAGCCCTAGATCTTGTTTCTTGTTGCTTGTCCCTCTTTTGGGAGCCCTGCCCCTCCTTATATAAGTTAGAGGGGCGGGTTACATGTGGAGTCCTAGTAGGACTAGGATTAGTCTATCTTCTCTTACAAGTTGATTACAAGTCCGGGTCTTGCTTCCTCGTAAAGGAGATATTCCTCACGCCTTTCCTCTTAAGCCGGCCTTCTGGGCCTTGAGCCTCTTGGGCCTCCGGGTCTTGTCGCTCCTTTGATCCTCTTGCCAGGTCACCCATAAGTTGCCAGGCTCGGGGGGGTCACTAGTGAGTCGTCCAGTCAGGGCGGGTCATTAGAGTCGCCAAGAGCGTCATTAGTGAGTCGCCAAGTCCGGCCGGTTATACATGGCCGGGTCGTACCGCGGGTATATCCCCGACAGCTAGCGAGGTGGAACTAAACTTTTGCGCCCCTCGCCTGGTAGCGCACACCCTTTAGTACCGGGTCGTGGCTCCAACCGGTACTAAAGGGGGGGTCTTTAGTACCGGTTGGAGCCACCACCCGGTACTAAAGGGGTGCCGTTCCCGCCGCTTGGCCTGGCCAAAACAGACCTTTAGTACCGGTTGGTGGCTCCAACCGGTACTAAAGGTTGTTCTAAAGGTTGTTCTATATAAGAAAACACTTCAAAAAATTGTCAGTTTCTCATCTCTCTCTGCTTCTTTCTCCTCTGCCCCGTCGCCGCCGCCCCTCGTCGCCGCCCCCGTCGCCGTCCGTCGCCGTCCCCGTCGCCACGCCGCGCCCCATCCTCCCATCGTCCCCGCCCGGCCCGTCCTCCCGTACGTCGTCCCCGCCCGGCCCGTCCCCGTCGTCGTCGTCCCGTCCCCGTCGTTGTCGTCCCGTCCCCGTCGTCGCCGCCCCGTCTCTGTCTGCGTCCCCGTCGCCGCCCACCGTCGTCGCGCCTCGCCGGTGAGCTGTGCCCCGGCCGCCAACCACACACACACACACACACATTGTTATAGAATTGTTAGCAATCTTTCTGTTTTTTAGTTATAGAATTATTAGAAATGTTAGTTTTAGTTATAGAAATGTTAGTTATATAGAAATGTTAGTTATATAGAAATATTAGAAATGTTAGTTATATAGAAATGTTTTTTAGTTATAGAAATATTAGAAATGTTAGTTTTAGTTATAGAAATATTAGAAATGTTAGTTTTAGTTATAAAATTTAGAATTTGCATATATGAAATCACAATCCATCATTTAAAAAATGTTACTTTACTTTTGCGTCATATAGTATTTGTTGTCGACGATGTCCGGCCCGCATCCTCGCCATCGACCCGTTCGCGACGACGTCCTGCTTCAGAGGACCCATGTCCGGGACTGGGCTCCACCGGGCTGGCACTGGGAGGTGCTACCTTCAGGGGCGCGACGCTTGGTGAGGAACCCGGCCCCGGGTCCCGTCGTCGACCCTCATCTCCTTTGGTGGCGTTCGCGTGGGCCACTTTCGGTGCGGAGGGAGCCGGCCCCGCCGGAGGTGGTACGTCGTCGTGTCAGGGAGGAGGACGAGCACGTCCATCACTACATGGCTACTATGGACGTCAGGTTCTCCAATACCTGGCAGGTTCTTTTGGGAGATCACCCGAGCTATGATCCAGTGATGGTTCCTTCTCTTTGGGTGTCCACCGCCCGCACCTCAGGAACCGCGAGTGGCCTAGATTACTCTGTAGTATTTGATCTTTATTAGCTTGCTAGCTAGCTAGTGATGTATTCGATATTATATCTATTATTTGAGACGATGTATTCGAGATTATATCTATTATTCGAGACTATGTATTCGAGATTATATCTATTATTCGAGACGACGTATTCGAGATTATATTCGATGATGCTTATTATGTACTATGATTGATTCAGTTTTTCCTTATTAATTGATTGCATCCATGCATTGTAATTTGAATATATTTCTTTTGGATTAGTTAAACAAAACCTATGGCGGACAATACCGGCAGAGAGGGAGAAGAGGCCCTATTCAATATCATACGCAATCCTCGCGGGCCAGATGATGATCAGAATGAAGAAGATTATGACGGCTCCGAATATCTAAACAACACCGGGGAGGGTGGTATGAT
Organism: Triticum urartu; assembly: GCF_003073215.2. Lineage (NCBI taxonomy): Eukaryota > Viridiplantae > Streptophyta > Magnoliopsida > Poales > Poaceae > Triticum > Triticum urartu. The sequence goes on from NC_053023.1 coordinate 626,072,681, forward strand.
ATTCGATCGCGACGACCGAATTGATGAAGTCATGAACTATGAACATGACGAAGAAAATGTTGATCTTGAAACAACAAAGACCGGCGAGGTATATATATTTATATAAGCAGGCATCTGGTGATCATCACATGTTTTAAATGACTTGAAGATATATTAACGAATCGATCTTTCTTCTTTCAGCCATCCGGATCGAGCAAATCTTCAGGCAACGGGAAACGTGGCCCGAACAAAAAGTTGAAGGAGGGCGTAAAGTACAATATCGAGGCCATTAGACCTAATGGCAAACCATTAGCGCCTAAGAAGATTGCGGACAAGTTCATTCGTCAGTGCGGAGTTCTTGTGAAGGACCAACTCCCGATCTCCCTTCAAGAATGGAGAGAGCCAGCAAAGCCACGTCCATGAGTTACTTTTGTCGATGACAGACAAAAACTTCTGCTTGGGGAAACGCTCATGGAACATTTCACCCTACCAGATCATTTCACAGATGCAGATGTGGAGAAAGTCAAGGACGCTGCTCTTAGGAAGATGGTGGTTGCATTCAAGAACCACAAGATTCGTGAATGGGCCAAGTATGTCAACGGAGGAAGGAAGACTCCAGTATTCGAGGGAACACTAGAGAAGCAAAGTACTCATTGGGACGATTTCATGAAATTCAAGGATTCAGAATTATCTAAGCAACGGTCGAGAATAAACAAGGCCAATGCCGCAAAAAAGGATAAGTTCCATAAGCTGGGGCCAGGTGGCTATGCGGTGGGAATGCCTAAGTGGGATAAGGCTGAGAAAGAGATGCTGGATGCAGGTGTCACTCCAGAAACATTGAGCTGGCCCCCCAAGTGCAGGACTTGGTTCTATGCGCATGGGGTGGAGTTGGACCCGAAGACATGCAAAGTTTCGCAGAAGGCATGTCTGGACGGAGCCGAAGATAAGCTACTTGTTGCAATAGAAGAGACTCGATCGGGGTTGTTCGAGTCCAACAGAGAGAACGACGAGCTTACGCGTGCCCTGGAAAATCCTGAACACCCGGGAAGAACACGAGGCATGGGCACTATTCCGTGGTATGAGGGGTTTTCGGACTGGAACGCCGACTACAGAACCCGTGTGAGAAAGAAGATTGCGGAGGAGAAGAAGAGGAAGATGGAGGAGGAGCAGAGGAAGCTAGACTATGAACGCCTTCAAGGCCTAGAATCAGCGCACGCAGACTTGGCAGTCAAATTCCAGCGGCAACAGGAGCAGATCGACTCACTTAGCCAGCAAAGGGGGTCTCAGCAGCTAGCGGATGATCCACCATTGGATAACACCGTCCCATCCATGCCGAGAAGCAGCGTGGGTTCCGCCCCAGGCGACACATTGCTGGATAGCTACCCAGTGGATGACATCATGGAGAACACTAACTGCGAGCTACACTTCAAAATGAAGAACATATCCATGAAGGTGGCGGACGCCCTTGCTTTTACAAATCCCCCCGAGGCAACCTTCCATTGCAACCCGATTCCAGTGGGCTATGCTCGTGTCTTGGTTGATGAGGTGGTGGACCAATATTCGGGGCTAGAGCTTGACATTCCTGGAGGTGACGATGAGCACACACTAGGAGAGGCCAACCATCGTATCATCCTATGGAGAAAGGATTGCATCATCTTTCGAAGGCCACCGACACCGCGTCATCCGACTCCTCGTCGCAGTCTGCCACGGAGTCAGCAGACTCCCGCTCCTCCAAGTCCACCAACGCGTCAGGCCACTCCTCCTCCAAGTCCGACACAGCTTCAGGCCACTCCTCCTCCTCCAAGTCCGGCAAAGCGTCAGGCCACTCCTCCTCCAAGTCCGGCACAGCTTCAGGCCACTCCTTCTCCAAGTCCAGCACAGCTTCAGGCCACTCCTCCTCCTCCAACTCAGCCACGTCAGCCATCTTCGCCGCCTCAGCAATCACGGAAGAGAGCCGCCTCAGCTATGGTGTGTAGCGGTACAAGTCGAGGTAGTACTGGAGGTACAGGCGGAGGCAAGCGATTTCAATATGGTCCAAGCCTCACGCCTCTTCCGCAGAGGCCTTACGACAAGTCCGAGGAGGAAAACGTAGCCATATCGAAGGCTGAGGTGGAAGCCCATTTTGCACCGAAACCGCCACCGCCGCCAAGGGAGAAAGTGCCTGTGGAAAAGATTGACCACTTCATTCGTATGGCTAGAGCACAAGCTCCCAAGCCTGTTGACACAGACTATGAGCGCCACATCAAGAAGTTAAATCGAGCACGTCTACAGAAAGAGGCGAGCTCGAGCTCGAGCAAATCAGCTGGCAAAAGGAGCGGTAAAACCGTTCCCCAACTGGGAGAACAGGCGGCGCAATCAATCCCCCCACTTGTTGTGCCAACAACACATGAGAGTAGGCGCGCCCAATATTATTGTGGGCAAACCATTAACGTTCCCGGGGTGGGCGATGTGGTAATAACCGAGGAGCATATTGCGGAGGCTGAATCGATCGGGATCACTGTTGGATAACTCCTCGATATCGAGCCCATGTCTCCGACTAGAGAGGAGGAAATAAAACGGAAATATGCCCGGGGCCAACCTTTGGTCGAGCCAGAGGAGGTCCATAAGCTCCCAACGAGAATGCATGAATTGCATCAGTGGTACATGGACATTACCAAGATTTCCAATCGAGAGTCCCTCATGGTGAATGTCAACAAGGATCATTACTACCATGAGAAAGCTGTGACCGTTGAGTATTCAGAACTATTTCAGCTATACAATCAAGACGCACTCGACAAATCTATCGTCAGTTGCTATTGTCTGTAAGTGATTTCTTTCTGTAATTTAAGTGTCAAGCTAGCTGTAGTGATCATTTTGATCAATCATTACCTATAATTATCCTCACTATATTCTTTTCTGTGGTATTATGCAGGATGAAGATTTATGAAATGAAAAAGGTGGACGCTATGGCATTGGGTTCGTTGACCCAAATACCATTAATGAATACACATGGAAAATAGATCCATATCATGAAAAAAGTGTAGAGGAAAGCATGCTACAGTTCTTCAAGGAACTCAAATACAATGAAGATATACTACTTCCTTACAACTTCCAGTGAGTCACACTGTCTTGTACTACAAATTCTGTTTTTCCCTACTAGCTAGCTACATGTTTTTGCTTACATATGCCCGCTTAATTAAGACATGCAAACGTGTGTGCATGCAGATTTCACTGGATCTTGTTAATCATTAAAGTTGATGAAGGAACAGTTGAAGTACTAGACTCACTACTTAAGAAAGCAAGTGACTACACCATCGTGAAGGGGATAGTCAACAGGTAATTTCAATCATTATTAACTATATCTCGGCATATTTAATTAGTTCGTCATTTCCTGATAACAACTATTTAATAACCCATTTATTCATTTTCTTTGTCGGCGGGCAGGGCTTGCGCAAAGTTCATCAGGGCCACTCCAGGCCCATGGAAACAAAATCTGAAATGGTATCGACCCAAGGTAAGTAATTAAGTAGTACTAGCTAGCTGCCATCTCTTTAATTATTATGCTTGATTAATTATTATCTGATCAAATTCCATTCTCGTAAAGGCCCTGAAGCAGGCGCCGGGGAATGATCTATGTGCATACTACGTTTGCAAGAACATTCGCATGATGACGTCCGAAAGGAGCAAATCTCAAAGACAGGAGTGGGTACGATATCGATTGTCAGAACACTATTCATAATTTTTACACCATTATCGATATCTAGTCACACAACTAATACACATGCATATTGATCTCCTTCTTAACAGTTCAAAGAGGTGCGGGACAAGCTCCTAGCACAGGACCACATATAAGCAATTCTAGAGGAAATAGCGGGATTTTTGCTCGACCAGGTCATAGATCCCAAAGGAGAATACTATTACCCGCTACCGCCCCCATGAACCACTTCCAATTGTTATCGTGCTTCGAAGGCACCAATTAGCTAGGCTAATGCCACTGGCTCCGAAGGCACCAATTAGGAGAAATTGTATATATATATATATATATATATATATATACATAAACACTATTCTGATCACGGGATCAGAATAATATTCTGATCACAACATGAACTTCCCGAGTAACGCGCCTGACCTTCCCCGAGTATTAGGTTGAACTTCAGCTAAAAGGTGTCCAAATGGGCTTTCGATATACCGTTGGATAGCTATGGACATCAGTATCATGACCCAAGTTAAATTTTTGGCAAAATGTAAGCGGTTTAAGAGCAGTTTTGAAAACCGTTTTTTCTTCACACAAAAAATGTGAATCATATTTTTGATCGCATTTTTAAACCGTTTATCGGAATGAGGCAAATAATATGGCGTTGGAAAGCTGTTGCAAAACCGCTCCTTCCACATGTTGAAAGTTTTCTCTAATTCCCTACGGTTAAAGAGTAATTCAGAAAATCGTAAAATTTCACAAACCGAACACCCGAGTTCGTATTTTTGACGCCATTTCTAAACGGCTAATCCAATTGAGGCAAATAATATGGCGTTGGAAAGCTTATGAAAATGCGCTACTTTTTATGTTAAAATGTTTTTCCAATTTTGAATGGTTTAAAAGTAATTTAAAAAACGGTACAAGTTCCACCGAGTTTGTATTTTTAAGCTAATTTTTTAACCGTACGTCCAAATGCAGCAAATGATATGGCGTTGGAAAGCTTAAAGAAATGCGAAACTTTTTTATATATATTGTTTATCCTAATTCATTACGGTTTTATGTCAGTTTTGAAAATGGTTAAAAACGTATTTTTGCCGTAATTTTTACAAACTTTATCGGAATGGGGCAAATAATATATCGCTGAAAAGCTACGGAAAATGCAAAACTTTTTCATGTTGATGGTTTTCTCTGAATCCTGGTCGTTTTCAAGTAATTTCGAAAATGGCGAAATCATTCGTTCTGGTTTTATCGCAAAACAGATTCTTCGAAAATGCACCGCGTGAAGAACCTGAACTTCTCAGCATGTCTACTTGAACTTCACTCTGTTTTTCACGTATTTTTTTACTCGTAGCTCTCCATCCACTGCTCGTAGCTCTCCATCCACTCACCGGAATTGAGCAAGTGATATACCAGTGGAAAGCTGCTGTAAACACGCAACTTTCCCGTGTTGATCATTTTTTCATACTCGCGATGATTTTAAAAGTTTTTCATCTCATATTCATTCAGTGTAGTAGGTGAACTTCCTGTTGTTTTTACGTTGAACTTCTATGACGTATTTTTCATTTATAATTTTCTCATCCATTCGTTAAGTGTTACACAAATGGCATTTCTTTTGTATAAACCTCTCTCACAATATTTTTTAAAATTTCTCCGACAGAGGACTTGAACTTATATCAACAAACTTTTAGTCTTTGCTTTCTTTATTCTTTTTAATACAAAATGCACACCGTGTAGTACGTGAACTTCTGGCAGTTATCAATCTTAACTTCTCACGGTTACATGAAAATATCTGATTTTTTTAATCCTTTTATGAAATTTTGAAGCGCTCTATTTATTAAAAGTTGAACTTCTTGTTATCTAATTTTTGAACTTCTTATTTCCATACTTTAAGAACTAGGAAAATCTGAGTTTTCTATAATCATCGAACTTCTCCATCTTTTAAATATGGACTTCCTGGTTTTATTTCTTAATTTTTTTTATGAAAATTTGAAGCGCTCTATTTTAAAATTTTGAACTTCTTGTTATTTTATTTTTGAACTTCTTGTTTCCATTCTTTAATAATGAGAAAAATCATCGAACTTCTCCATCTATTTAATATGGACTTCTTGGTTTCATTTCTTAATCTTTTTATGAAATTTTGAAGCGCTCTATTTTTAAAATTTGAACTTCTTGTGATTTTATTATTGAACTTCTTGTTTTCATTCTTTAATAACGAGGAAAATCATCGAACTTCTCCATCAATTTAATATGGACTTCCTGGTTTATTTTTCTTAATCTTTTTATGAAATTTTGAAGCGCTCTATTTTTAAAATTTGAACTTCTTGTTATTTTATTTTTGAACTTTTTGTTTCCATTCTTTAATAATGAGGAAAATCTGAGTTTTTCTACAATTTTAATTTGAATTTCTTGTTATTTTAATCTGAGTTATTATTTAATATACTTTGAACTTCTCTATTATTTTAATTTGAACTTCAAGTTTATTATTTTTTATTTTAAATAAACATCAAATTTGACAATTTGCTCAATTTGAACTTCATAGTTGATTCTTTAATAATAATGAATTTCTGAGTTTTCTTTAAACTGTAAAACCTTAGATTTTTTCATAAACATTGAATAAATTTGTTATTTTAATTTGAACTTCTATTTTTTAAAACAGAAAAAATATTTGTATTTTTTTAGTTATTTCCTTTTTTAATTTTGAACTTCATTTTATTCTTTGATAACAAGAGAAAATATTAGTTTTTTATACACTTCGAACTTCTCTGTTTTTTTAATCTGAACTTCTTAGTTTTATTTTTTGAAAAGAAAAAAAAGATTTTTTATAGTAATCATCGAAACAGCTTTTTTTCTTGAATTGAATTAAATATTTTTCTTTCTGTTTTCTATATGGCATCTCATTCCCATATGAGACAGTAGTGCCTCAGCTTGGATTCATTTTTTAACAAACAATAAATTCCTTTTAGTTCTTCGATGGAATTTCACTAAACAAATGTGGTCAGAGCCAAGGAACAGACTGAATTACTGAACTGATTAGAAGCATACTTGCATAGTCGCATACGCATGCGTAGTCAGCAGTGCAAGCTTGCAAGTACTTCATTCACGATGCGTTTGGTTCGCCGAAAAAAGGGCGGCTTTCGATTACATCGGTTTCTAAAACCGTAGCGAGCGTTTGTTTCGGCGACGATGCTTTCTATAAACGCGCTTCCCGATACAGCCCTTCACGAAATTGAAACCGCCCGAATTCGCCGGGGTTGGAAATCGGGACTCGGCCGAAGTAACCAAACGATCCATGTTTTACGCAAGAATATTCGGAAGCGGCACTGCCTGAATACGATACAGCAAAAACATTACCGGCGCGGTACCAGACGCGTTATCAGTTTCTTTGGATAATGACTTGGGGCGCTAGGGAAGGAAAAAGTCAAGGGAAGAGATGAGGTAAAGCCTGTTGTCGAAACAATGTGGAACCTTGACGGCATTGCTTCGTTTTACCAACTCCACTATCTGCAACAAGGCTGGAAAATACAGTAAGACATACTGCCAAGGGTACTGCAGGTGACGCTTTTATTCAGCATCGACACTATTTTTCGGGCAACCTGTTCGTGGCAGACCATTTCATCAGTTTCTTCTTCTTCATCAGACTGGGTTGTGGCGAATGCAGCTTTCTTCTCTCATAGTACATCATTTGCATCCTTGTCGACCTGACAAAAGTGAAACAGCTGTGCCAGTCTAAACCAAAGACGACCGGGAAGAAAGCTTCACTTGCTGGGCATAATTCTTTCTGCAACATCTACAGACTATACAAAGATCAGTTCTACTAGATGTTCTCTTTGGCTTACTTTTAAGTGTACTGATATGTTGTAGCCTCAACTTGCAAGCATCACTGATCCAAGTTTGCTTTTGTTGACCGGATTGGGCCAGTGTCGTGCTTGCGTTAGAACATGGCATGCCAACTCAGGTCATATTTTGGTCAATTCACAGCCAAGAAGCCAATAAAAATACAATAAAATTACCGGGCCAGGCGGCCGGTGAGAACACGGAGCATGAAGCCAAGAAGGCAGAGGAGTCCGCGTCTGCAACGCCGTGCTCCGCCAGACCGGCTTCCTCGACCTCAGAATCTGAATTTGAAAAAGAAGAAAATGCATGCATGCATGCATGCCGACCGGCCGGCGTGATCCACCATCGATCCATGATGGTCAACCTCCATTCCAAGTCCGGACGATCAACCAGCTCCTGCCATTCTAGTAGCTGCCATGTTATGCATCCTCCCCTGCATCCATACGGTCTGATCTTCAGAGTGACCAAACAAAACCCTCTGTTCATGTCTGAAACTCTGGATACTGCCCGAATTGAATTCAATACATTCAATTTCATTTGTCTGAGTGTTTGATGCTGTTGACCGACTCTAGTTACTATTATCCATCACAACTAGCAAAATTATATTAACATAACTCACAATAATTACAGTATCTTCCAAAGCTTAGAGGATCGAGATTTGCAAGAGTTTTGTATATTGGTTTCGTCTGGAATCAATCCACACATACAGTAAGTAGTACTTTTATCCTGAGTGTGGCAACCAAGGTACTTAGTCCAAAACAATGTTTTACCTCTGATAAGCCCATTGTGACAGTGTGATGTCAATATGCACATATACAAACTAGGACACTTGATTAAAGAAGAATGCATGACTTTGACATGGGCGATGCAGAATCATTCATTCTATAAACCCTACAATAGCAGCACTAGCACATCATCATCCATACCAACCATGCAGCCTAGATATAAAACACCTACACTAGCTTGCTTGCCATCTGCTGCTAGGGGAGGGTGGTTGTGAATTTGACACCAGCATACTATGCATGATGCAACTCAGCTTGTCTCTATTTAATTCAACTCAATCAGTGGGCACCAATTATATCATCTCATCTCCCACATCTTCACATGGGATGTGGAGTACCATAACTATATAACTAAGAGAGATAGAATCCAATTTGCCTCTCACCTTGGCTCGGGTATCCCAGCCCAATCATGCTTGCATTCCTCCTCTCCTCTCCAACAGTGGTGGGGTTGGTAGCAGCGGAGGCGAGTTTGATTCCTCGTCTAGCAACAGCCACTTTGTGGGAGGGAGCACCATGTATCAAATCTGTCCGGCCACTGCTATGGCATTTGAACTTCTTGCGGCGACACAAGCTTCCTGCAAGGGCATGGCAGGAGGAGACCTGCATGGCACGGGCGAGGTGGGGATCAGGAGCAGCTTGAGGATGGAAACAGAGGTAAAGGTGGAGAAGTTCAGGGGCGAAGTGTCACCGGGGGCGACGCACTGGTGCGAGAAGGCACGGCGGTGCTCGGACGGTGCGTGGCTGCCCGAAGGAAGACGGCGTTCGACGGCAGCGAGGCATCTGGCGACGACCACAACTGGGCGGGGGGTCGCGGAGAGGCTCTCGTTGGCGATTGGATCCCGGTGGTGGCACGGTGGCGCGGGGGTCCGGGGAGGGCGGGCTGCGGCGGGGCGTCCGGGGAGGGCGCACGACGGCAGGGGGCTCGCGGCGGCGGGGGTTCCAGCGAGGGCGCGCGCGGCAGCGGGTTCCGGGGAGGGCGTGTGCGGCGGCGGGATCTGAGGGCGGCGGTGGGATGAGGCGCTCGGGGGAGGAGAGGTTGCGGGAGAGTTGTGGAAGCGGGTCAGGGCAGGGGTGTTTTTCTTTTCTTTTCCGTGATGATTCGGGAGTTCGTGAGGATGTCGTCGCAGCTATATAGGGCGCGGCATGATCGAAATAGTTATTCTAATGCTGGGATTAGAATAGTGCTACTCTATTTCTACTATCTAAAAAAACGTAACGTTCCTTCTTTCCTTTTACGTCAAAATTTTCGTCCAACCTTCTCTCTCACCCCACCTTACGTACACTATCGCACCCCTCCCGATTTTACTTTTCACAATTGGTAAGTCAATCAATCATGATCAAAACATTGGTAAGTCAATCAATCATGATCAAAACAAACGATTAAAAACCGACCCTTTTTCTTTCATGGCTTGCGCATCTAAGAATCGGATCGGAATTCTCTCGCCCTTTAATCTCGTGAAATTTTTAATGCACCTGCAATTACCATATCTTGGGATGTGGCATGGCAGAACTATCGCCTCCTTTCCCCCGTGCTGCCGGCCCTGATTGATAAGCAGCGGTTCTCATCTAGGAGTATGTTCGTCAAAAAAAAAAAGCAGCGGCTGGTGGGGTGCTCGCCGGCGTCGCCAGTGGCCACCGCACGAGGTGATTGAGCGAGGACCATCGATGTCCGCGGAGAGCAAGTGAGCGAGTGCCATGAAGCGGTGGCAGGCGAAAGCCATTGCCGGTGCTATACTCGTTGTCCTATCCCATGTGGGCGTGTCGTTCAGGCCCGGGACGTCCTACTTCGCACTGCCCCAGCCGTCCTCTGTCGTGCAGGGCTTTAGGCCCGTGTGAGTTTGTTACCCATGGCGGCGGCGACGTGTGACGCTCTTCTCGGTTCTCCCCTTGCGCTTGCAATCGTCGAGGTACTCGCTCTCCTGTCCAACTAACTACATGCATCATGTGTAGCTACAGGCACGGTGGTTGTTCTGACTGTAACTGAATGAATGGACAAACACTGGGAACCCTAAACCATTGTGTGATGAGGGTATACAACAATTCGTTCAGTTCACCTCCTGTCTGGACAATGCTAAGCTGCTAATAGTTAAATAGGGTGATTAAGTCTACTTAAGCATGGTTTGGTCCATTGAGATTAACTTACATTAATTTCCTTCAGTTTGCTGGGCTGACCGGTGCCAGCGGCGGGTCTGATCCTGCGATCGACATATATGCATGAATGTGAATCACAACGGTTAGTACCGATTTACCAATGGAATACTTAGAATCTTTTTGCTCGCTTGCTCAATTGCTTCTTAGTCAAAATAGAGATGAAGCATTAACATAAGAAGGATCTGTGTTTTTTTAAGAAACTTATTCTGTACATCAATACGGGAGACAGCTGAAGATAACTTTTGCTATAAGTTTGCCGCTCCATTTCATTTAATATCCATATGTATAGGATTATGAGATGCATTCTAATGTGCCCTCACCTTATACTGCTTCTAATGTTGCGCCATCTAATTCCAGAATGCGGCTTTCTTGGACAGAGAGATAATTTACGACAGGGAATTTGATCATGACTACTTAGGTTTCATGACTTTGGAGAGGTATTACTTCTTAAAGCTTGGCGGGAATGTCGTCAAAAGGCCACGACACATGTTAATGAGAGTTTCAGTAGGGAACTAGGGATACACAAGGATGACCTCCTCGGTTCACAACATTTTTGCCACTGGGAGTTATATTCAAGGAACAAATGGGACATCTAATGCGATTGTTCCTATGTCATATGTTTTCCGTGATAGTACTACCCATTATGTAGATCAAGGTGGTGGAAGAGAAATGGTAGGTTTCATTATTTCTCAACATTTGATGGCATTTTTAATTACAGTCTTTTGAAATACTACATGCATTCTTTCAAAAGCTAGCTGCCTTTGTTGTATACTTGGAGCCTTAGCATGCTGGTACTGTTTAGTTCCTTGATATGAGAAAGAACCATGACAAGGTAAAATGTTAACACAACAATTTCTAATTACCCCTTTTTTCCAAACCGTAAGTCTGTAGCCATTTAAATCTTCTATACTTTTCTGTGGCAATTAAACTTACCCCTTACATGAAAAGAGTGTCACATCCTACAGATCCTATTGCTTGCAAGTCTTAGTTTGCCGCAGTTTATGCCCTACAAGATAATAGTTGATATTGATACAGATATAATATCTATGTAATGCATTTTTTGCATAATATGGGAGATTACAAATAATCATGTGCTTACTGGTTTGTGGGCGATCTTGTTTGTGTCACATCCTATCTATAAAGGACATTGTGATGAATGCTGGTTTAACAGGATGAGAATCGTGTAAGGATCTTTTCTTTGCTCTCTGTGTTCCCAATATATTCATGCTAAGAGTACAAGATAATGAGGTATGATTCTTGTTTTTCCTAACGAAGGTACATGGTTGGCGGATTGCTGGGGTCAGAAGTTGATGGCTCTTATAAGAAATATGGGAGAGAAGTAAGATTAAAAATTTAGCCATATAGATCGAGTTAGGAAAAATCTTCAATAACACACTTTTTGGTCTCAAGGCAAGGCCAAGAAAATTATTCCAGTACAAACCCTCTGGTTTGATATTTTCAAGGTACAAACAGAAAGAAGCGCACCTGATATGCTTTAAAATGTACATTACGCAGCAGAATAATGGGTGGTTCTATATTTTGATACTGGTCAGGTTCCAACAATTCATTAAAACTCTTATTTATCTGCAAGATACACGCAATATGAAAAGTAACCAACGGAATATGGCACAATCAAAGGAAAATAATACTACTGGCTTGAACATGAAATTCCATCATAATTCTTTCGTGTTATTATTATGTGAGTCTGGGTGGAAGCAAAATAATTTTTAGTAAGAATTCAGCACACATCATATAGTGGAACTTTGGAGGCGTTGTCTTATTTGTGACCTCTCTACATGATGCTGCGAGTGCCCTCCTTTGACCAATGCAGTTTGCATTTGTTTATGGATTTCTTTTATTGTTGTTTTCAGAGAGAGACACACATTAAAAAATTGATCCCGTTGCAACGCACGGACAATTACCTAGTATATATATATATATATATATACTATTCTGATTTCGGAATCAGAATAGTTATTTAGATCCCAACAGCCTATATAGGGGCGACGGAGGTTCTCCGAGATCTGAAAACCTGAAGCGAGCAGCCGATAAAAAAAGGAAAACCGATCCCGGTCCCGACTTTCTTCCCCAACCTCCCCACTCCCTGCATCTCCGTCCCGCAACCGCGGTCGCGCCCACTCCCCGGACCTCCCTGCCGCTGCGCGCTATCCCCCGGCCCCGCCCCGCCCCGTCTCCCCTGCCTTCATCCCCGACACCATCCCGGACCTTCGTCTGAAGCATCCGTCACATCCAGATCCACCCGCCGGCGACGCCCACCGCCGGCACCCCTCTACCCACTACCTTCCCGGCGGCTCCGCCTGCGTACCACCGCCGGCGCGCCCCTGTGCCCAGTCGCTGTTGCTGCCTCCCCACCCGCGCCCACCTCCTGGCACCCATGGCCGCCATCGCCAAGACCTTCCCTCCCCAACGAGGCTACACCTAGCCAGAGGCCTGCTGCTCTCCAACGCCTGGACTGACGCAGTCAACCGTGCGCCGGCAACGCGCAACCGGTCACCATGGAACCCGCGTGCAGGCATTCGTCCATGGTTGATAGCCTCAACCATGGCGGTCCATCCCCACATGCCGCCGCTGGCCGTCGCCGTCCCTGACCACCAGACAAGCACCGCCGCCCCTGCATCTCCGGCCACATCGACCTTCTCAAGAGGGCTACCTTGACCTTCCCGAGGAAGGTTCATCCATGGAGCGGCCGCTGCCGCCACTCCACTCCCGCGCTGTGCCTGGCTTGCCGCAAGCCTCCGCCCCCCATCACCAGTGCGCTGCCACCGCATGGAGCTTCCAGCGCCAAGATTCCCTTGTGCGCCATCAGCTACCACCTAGGTTGCGTGGCTACTTCCCACCCCGTTGTGCTTCAGATTCTGTAGAGCTTCAGGTTCAGAGCTTTTCACTTCTGAAATTCAGTAAGTTGCCTTGGGTGAATGCTGCGTCTGGTTCAGTTGCAAGGAGTCCTCTGTTTTGCTGTTGTTGTCTGTCTACTTCTGCTTTATAGTTTAATTTGAGCCATTATAGAACTGATGGAGACTAGTAATGGATCAGCCATACTTCCTCTCGGTATGTAGTTTGTTTAGTCTAGTATGTTGTTTTGTGCAGGTGAAGGGAAGGACTACCTGAGCGCTACCAGCAGTACAAGGAGTTTAGAAGGCAAGAGATGGGTCAATAGATGATCCCTACTTTGCAGCAATGTGATGTACGTGTGGAGGAAAGGTCAATCAAAAAGTGTAGTTTGATAATTACGTCGTAACTTATTAAGCTCGCTTGCTCTCTGGCTCTTATTACTTTGTGTTTGTGCCTCAAACAAAAGAAAAAAAAAGTAAAAAATATTTGAAGATTTTACACTAGAGAAGTTCATGTACACAGACCTACCCCCGATGCCCAGCTCCCTGCCGCAGAGATGCCTGTGTGCCCCCCAATGCCTCCTTCCGGCTCGCCGCCGCCCCCACAACCTCCGGGCACGCCGCCACCCCTGCCAACTTTCGGCGCGAGGCCGCCTCCGCTTCCTCCTTGCGCGTTATCACCCCCATCTCATCCAGCGCGAGGCCGCCCCTTCTTCAGGGCGAGGTGGATTTGGACTTCAGCGGCAGTACAGAGAGCACTTCGGGAGCACGTGGCGGGCTCAGAAAAGCTGGCCGCCCCTTGCTCTGGCGAGCTCAGGTGCTCTCGTCGGCGGCGGCCCATCCCACTGCTCGTCGCCGACCACAATGGTGTGAGGAGGTCGAGCTTCCATGCTCTTTAACAAATAAGTTCAAAGATAATAAATCACATGCGTTCCTCTCCATGTGTGCTTGTGTTCTGTGTGTGTTCATGGAAAAAATAGATGGTTTATTTTATTTTTATGTATGAAAAGAAAGAAGTTCAAATATAATAAACAAATAAGTTCAAGAATATGTAACGGTTTAGAAACCTGAGTTTGAAACATCTTGCAGATTTTCAGATACATGTGTACAGTCGTCAAAGTTCAGACAAAAATGCTAGCTAGCTCACTGCGAGGTCTGAGGCAGGGCGCGCACGTTGAACAAAATGGATTCATTGATCGGTTGTTTCTGGTCGAGGCAGGGCGAGCACGTAGTAGCAAGCAAAAGCTAGCTCACTCCGAGGTCTGATACATACATCGGTTAGTTGATAGAATTTGTCAAGCTAGTACCCACGTGCGTAAGCAATAGCAGACTTTGTCAAGCTAGTACCCACGTGCTTAAGCAATAGCAAAAAGCATTCGATGATTTTGTTCTCTATATTTCAAAGTATGTGGTGTACAAAAAAGAGAGGACTTAGTTGACCCACACACAACAGAAAAACATTGGTCTAAAACATCATGTTGTATAGTTTCTTGTTCCGTATTATTTCCTGAAGTTCAACGGTATGTATGGATGCAAAAAATGTATTTTTTGATATGTTAGTTTCAATTCAAAAACTACAAAACACCAAGTAAGTTCAAATACTAGAAGAAAAGGAAGTCCAAAAAAGGAGAAAAATAACACACAACATACACGACATGAAAAACAAGAAAATAAAAAAAGCCTCACCCAGAAATTGTTTACTCTCAAAGTTTAAGAAAAGAAAGAAGTTCATTTTTATAAAAAAAACAAAGTAATTTGACGTTCATAAAAAATTGATATTAAAAAAATCAATTTTCAAAATAAATAAAAACCTAGAATCTCAAATTAGAATAACAGAGCATTTCATTTTTGTTGTTAAACCAAGAAGTTTGAATTAAACTAATAGAGTAGTTCGATCTTAATAAAAAATTGGATTTTTTTTGTTTCTAGAAATATAACCAAGAAATTCAAATTAAAAAACCAAAGCACCACGATACTTTTATAGGAAGAATGAAAAAACGCTCACCTAGAATAAAGTTAACTCTCGATGTCCATATTTAATAAAATTGAAGAGTTCGACAAAAATGAGAAAACAAAACAGAGACACATAAATTTGTACAAAAAAAACTCATGGATTTCCCGTCTTTGGAAAATTGAGTTTCCTAATTTCTAAAATAACCAAGAAGTTCAAATTTAAAAAATCAATCATTTCAAAAATTAGAAAGAAAACATGGATTTCCCTGTTTCTAGAAAAACCTAGAGTTTCAAATTTAAAAGACAAAGAAGTCCAATGTTTATTACAAACCCCAAGAAGGTCAAATGAAAAAACAAAGCATCTCAACACAAATTTATATAAAAAAGATTTTATCCGTTAAAATACACGGAGCAGATCGATGGTTATACAAAATTCAGATTTTACTCTTTATTAAAGAATGAAAACAAGAAGTTCAACTTTTAAAAATAGAGCAGTATGAAATTCATAAAAAAGGATTTTCACCGTTTCTTACAAAAATACCCGAGAAGTTCATATTTAAATAACGGGCTGGTTCAATATTTATTAGAAAACTAGGATTTTTCCGTTACTACAAAGAAATAAACCAAGAAGTCCAAATTACGTAAATAGAGAAGTTCGATATTTATAAAATCTCAGGTTTCCTTGTTACTAAGGAATAAAGGAGTACTTTGATGTATACGAAAAACTGAAATTCTTTCTGTCTGTAGGAAAAGAAGTTAAATTTTAATAAAATTGTATGATTCTAAAACCATATTTTTTTCTCCAGAGAATAAAACTATTAATGTTTTAGAAATTATGGGTAAAAAAGCAAAAGAGAAGTTCAAAGTGAAAACAACCAGCGGGTTCAACTACTACATGGAGTGTGTTTCATATAAGAAAAAAAGAATAAAAAGACAAAGTCTAAAAAGAATTTAGCTAGAAATTCACGTGTTTCGGCCCATGAAGTTCAAAAATTCTTGTAAAGGAGGTTCACTTTGTATTTAGTTGTTCAAATACACACAAAAAAGTTGTTTCTAGTGTTTTAAAACAGTTTTCTCAATCCATCATAAATTTGAAACATAATGCTCGGCACAGAAATGTTCTTCTATTCAACAAATTTCAAAGGGTATATCATATTCTTATTCAAACATAAACGGTTAAAAACAAATTGGTGTATATTGTCCCAAAAAGAAGTTTGATCGTATTAAAAAAAAGTTGTGTCTTTTCAACATGTTTCTAATGGTTTACCATTTGTGAAA
Organism: Triticum urartu; assembly: GCF_003073215.2. NCBI lineage: Eukaryota > Viridiplantae > Streptophyta > Magnoliopsida > Poales > Poaceae > Triticum > Triticum urartu. The sequence continues at coordinate 626,089,186 of NC_053023.1, forward strand.
TTCCGAGTAACGAGTGAGAAATTATGAACAAAAATATGTGGTAGAAGTTCAAAGTGAAAACAGCGTGAAGTTCGATGATTATAGAAAACTCAGATTTTTCCTCGTTGTTAAAGAATGGAAACAAGAAGTTCAAAAATAAAATAACAAGAAGTTCAACCATAGAACGCTTTAAAATTTCATAAAAAAGATTAAAAGAAATAAAATGAGGAAGTCCATATTAAAATGATAGAGAAGTTCGATGATTATAGAAAACCCATATTTTCCTCGTTATTAAATAATAGAAACAAAAAGTTCAAAAATAAAATAACAAGAAGTTCAACTTTTAAAAATAGAGCGCTTCAAAATTTCATAAAAAGATTAAGAAATAAAACTAGGAAGTCCATATTAAAAAGATGGAGAAGTTCAATGATTATAGAAACTCAGATTTTCCTTGTTATTAAACAATGGAAACAAAAAGTTCAAAAATAAATAACAAGAAGTTCAACTATTAAAAATAGAGTGCTTCAAAATTTCATAAAAAAATATTAAGAAAATCAGATTAAAAATTCATAAAAAAACTCATATATTTTCATGTATCCGAGAGAAGATCAGATTGATAACTGCCAGAAGTTCACGTACTACACGGTGTGCATTTTGTATTAAAAAGAATAAAAAAAGCAAAGACTAAAAGTTTGTTGATATAAGTGCAAGTCCTTAGTCGGAGAAATTTAAAAAATATTGTGAGAGAGGTTTATACAAAAGAAATACCATTTGTGTAAAACTTGACGAATGGATGAGAAAATTACAAATGAAAAATACGTCACAGAAGTTCAACGTAAAAACAACAGGAAGTTCATCTACTACACTGAATGAATATCAGATGAATAACTTTTAAAATGGTCGCGAGTATGAAAAAATGATCAACACGGGAAAGTTGCGTGTCTACAGCAGCTTTCCACTGGTATATCACTTGCTCAATTCCGGTGAGTGGGTGGAGAGCTACGAGCAGTGGATGGAGAGCTACGAGCAAAAAACACACATGAAAAACAAAGTGAAGTTCAAGTTGACATGCCGAGAAGTTCAGGTTCTTCACGCGGTGCATTTTCGAAGAATCTGTTTCGCGATAAAGGCAGAACGAATGATCTCGCCATTTTCAAAATTACTTGAAAACGGCCAGGATTCAGAGAAAACCATCAACATGAAAAAGTTTCGCATTTTCCGTAGCTTTTCAGCGGTATATTATTTGCCCCATTCCGATAAAGTTTGTAGAAATTACGGCAAAAATACGTTTTTAACCATTTTCAAAACTGACATAAAACCGTAATGAATTAGGAGGAACAATATATACAAAAAACTGACATAAAACCATATTTCTTCAAGCTTTCCAACGCCATATCATTTGTTCCATTTGGACGTACGGTTAAAAAATTAGCTCGAAAATACGAACTCGGTGGAACTTGTACTGTTTTCTAAATTACTTTTAAACCATTCAAAATTAGAAAAAACTTTTAACATAAACAAGTAGCGCATTTTCATAAGCTTTCCAATGCCATATTATTTGCCTCAATTGGATTAGCCATTTAGAAATGGCATCGAAAATACGAACTCGGGTGTTCGGTTTGCGAAATTTTACAATTTTCCGAATTACTCTTTAACCGTAGTGAATTAGAGAAAACTTTCAACATGTGGAAGGAGCGGTTTTGCAGCAGCTTTCCAACGCCATATTGTTTGCCTCATTCCGATAAACAGTTTAAAAATGCGATCGAAAATACGATTCACGTTTTTTGTATGAAGAAAAAACGGTTTTCAAAACTGCTTTTAAACCGCTTACATTTTGCCAAAAATTTAACTTGGGTCATGATACTGATTTCCATAGCTATCCAACGATATATCGCAAGCCCCATTTGGACACCTTTTAGCTGAAGTTCAACCTAGTACTCGGGGAAGGTCAGGCGCGTTACTCGGGAAGTTCATGTTGTGATCAGAACATTATTCTGATCCCGTGATCAGAATAGTGTTAATGTGTATATATATATATATATTAAGATCGGTTCTACTAGAAATTCTATTTATATATATGCATAACATGCACAATATGTAGTATCGTAAAATACCAGCAAACGAAAAATAATTAAATGGAAAACACAAAATTCAATGAAAAAGAAATCATAAACCCAAAACCCCCCAACCTTTTAATACTGGTTGGTGACACCAACCGGTACTAAAGGGCTCCCTGCCCCCGAAGCTGGCTCGTGCCATGTGGTTGCCCTTTAGCACCGGTTCATGCTGAACCGGTACTAAAGGGGGGGGGGCTTTAGTGCCTACACTTTAGCACCGGTTACCAAACCGGCACTAAAGGGCCTTACGAACCGGTGCTATTGCCCGGTTCTGCACTAGTGTATGTTAGTTGATATTATTGATCCATATACTCTATAAGTGTTTATATGTCTGTTAGTTCTGTACATTCTTGGTTGATTGACTCGGTATTTGAATCTTGATACATCGCTTGTGTACATATCTAAATGGGAGTACACATTATGCTGCGTGTGACATTTGAGTTGGACATGAAGTGTTCCAAATATTTGAATTCACCTTAAACTGGATTCTAGTTTCTGAATTTGAGTATCGGCATTTGTAAACCATATTCATATATGACAGTGGAATACATCTTTGTCGTCCTTTTGAAGATATATAAAAACACATAGAATGATTTATAAAGATTCATATAGGCATACAAAATGGATTGGAATTTAGTTGCCAGGGTAAACGTGGATGCTTATTGTCCCAAAATTCGAAAGAAGCAGCAAAATGTCCACTCCCATGTCAGCTGCCTGAAGCCAAGTGTTTGGGAGATGGAAGTTATTGTCTACCCATTACACAGACAATCCATCGGCCCGATTTCCACTACTCTAAATAGGGGTAGGTTAGTAACTTCAATTAGACGTGACACGACCGCCTCTGAGCCCATTCCGACATGGTGGGCGTCAAACATGGGCGGCAAAACTCATTTGATTCAAGCTCGTCCGAAAGACCTCTGTTTCTCCCTCCATTCCCCATTCATACACGGTGGGCGGCAAAACAAACTTGACTCGGCCGAATTCGATGCAGGCAAATATTTTCAATAGGGGCAGGTTTGTAACTTCACTCAGAGGTGACACAACCGCCCTACCTGTCGCCCCGTTCATACACCATGGGCGCCAACCATGGGCGCCAACCACCCTCTCCTCGCCCGAAATCGCTCTAGGCAAATACTGGCGAGATGCGAGATTACCGTCCTATCCCCAACCGACGAGACGTCCAAATTTTAAACAGGGGCTAAGTTCGTAACTTTCCCATATTTCAGACAGGCGCATCCCAAAAACATGGTTCCCCATACCTCTCCCTCCATTTTCCCATTCATACACCGTCCACGCTAGAACACCCCATCCCCACACCAGCCTCCGTCCGCCACCCCATCCATCGCCGTCGTCCTCCACCACATCCATCGCCACCGTCCTCCACCATGCCGGAGCACCTACCAAGACCGCGCCGTCCACTGCTAGAGATGGACATTTCTCATCCACGGTGACGGACAATAGCCTTGCATCGCGTCCTCTCGCTTCATCGGCGCCGTCGTCCTCTTCGCCGGGGCCGCTCACACGACCTTCTCTTCCACCGCAACGGGACTTATCCCCCGATACACCCGTCTACCGTCGCAGATCTGCTTCAACGCCACCGACAACCATCGCACCCCCGATGCCTACACGGCGCCGCAAGAGAGGTGGTACTTCATATCTCCTCAACTTTTTGATCTCAACCAGAAAATAGATCTTAACTTGGTTACTCTACTTTCTTTTCAGCTCTTAGAATTTAGTTCTTAGTTTGAAGCAAACAATGGATGCTAAATATCATTTCTCCGGTTTGCAGCTTCAAATCTGCCATGGCACAACCATAATACGATTTAATTGATCATGCTTAGGGTTTAATTGATCATGTTGGTTCCGTGGTGGTTTCTTTAATAGAAATCGGAGGGGAAACCCTCTTTTGCTAAAAAAATATGCTTAGAGTTTCCCCCTTTTATGATCACTATACGATCAGAATACATGCTTCGTGTCATAATAACACTGCTCCACCCATCAAGCTAAACAGGCTTAGTTGTTCAAATATGAAACTGATATTATTATAATAGAGTTGTTTAATTGGTCAGCTAAATGTTACTAAATTAGTTTCGAAAATGCATGTTCGCCGCTCGGGTGTGTATCTCTACAGGGTGCCCATGGTGGGCCGGCCCACCCTGGGATTTTGGGTCGTCCCAGGCCCCAATTCCCCTCTATTCTGCTGCGCGCTTCCGATCTCTACTCGCCCCCAGCCGCCTGCCTCGCCGGTGACTTGCCGTCCTCGGACGGCATGACTCTAGGAGGAGACGCCGGACTAACAGGAGGCCAGGAGCCGCTTTCCCAACAGCGTCACCACTGCCCGGGCGCACCGCCGTGCCTACCTTCCCAGTCCGTTCAGGGCTCAGGCGTGCAGCACCCACCAAGCCAACCCGATTTATCCTGAGATACGTCCTCAACACTCAGCAGCCACTCCTCATCACCCATTTTCTAATTGATTCATTAGTCATTAGGCAGGACTGTCGTTTGGGTTTGTTGTGTGCTCAGTGCTACCTACACTTAATGGTTCAGATGTATTTCAGTAATCTTTAGTACCTCTAAAGTTCACAGGGTTTTCAACATTCCGGCCCTCGGAACATAAACTAGTCATTTTGGATTGTTGGTCGTAGTGACATTGACCCAGATTACTACTGCAAGCCAGGTTTGTTGACAATTTTACTTGTCTTTCTTACTCATTCGATATAATATCCAATTATTCACGTCGATTAGTTGCAAACAATAAGTGCTAGACAAACTTCTTAGATTTTGGACGGTCTCTTATTGCACCTACAATTCTGCATACTTGTCCTAGTAAGCTCACAAGTAAATGATTGATTCACTACATCTATGCTTGCCTTGTCATATTTGTTGTCAATATTCTTTTAGGGTGGACCACCCTGTTTGTAAATACTGGAACCGTAGACATGAGTGAATAGTATTTCTCTATGTGATCTCTTCCATCATGTGTGGGTAACGAACACTGCATTGTATAGAAAGAAAGTGTCATTTCCAGCTTTTACATAGGTTTCGATCTTTTACATGGAATACAATCTGCCTACTTGCTTTGTGTCGCACTACCAACACTCCACCCTTGAAGCTAAACATTACGCCACTCATAATTGCTTAGTTTATTTGTTCAAATACGAATTTCATATGATTCTAATGTTCCTACTTCAGTTTTGAAATGTGTGGCTGCCTGTTATAGAGACATAAGGGTTTTGTATTTCTGTGTGTGGTCTGGTCAGCACGGTTGGGGAGGTGAACTTTGCATATGCAGGGGTTTATAGGGAGACACTCTCCGAGTTGAATCCGCATTGCATTCCATAGATAATCTGACTACTTTTTATGTTTTCATGAACCTCAGATTCTGAACAGCATCATAATGATTATGAGCTTGCGCGCATGAAAAGAATAAAGAAGAACAATGCCATGGCTGTCAAACTTGGCATTAAGGGACAAGTCTGGATGCAATGCAATGCAAACGCTCTCCACCTACATATTCATGCTCAGAATATGATCCTAACACTGATTCTGAGCTAGAGGGAGACCTAAGTCAATGTAGCTCCCTAGTGGAGGAGTCAGAGGAAGATGCCCTATCTTATTCACCCATCAAGGTACTTGCTCTAACTTTCCAAGGTTACGTTGCTCGCACATATCTTGCAACTGATGCTTTGCATTGCTTCTACTTTGTTGAACTGCCATTAGCTTAGTTTACACATCGTGTATGTGAATACGCCCTGCCTATCCATTTTCAGTACATATTCCATCTGTCATTATACCATATTTATCCATTCAAATGCTGTTCTTGTGTATCAGACATTCAAAAGGAAGAGGGCGATTGCTGATCGTGGAGGAGCACAAGCAAAGTATTTGGAAAAGGTAGTGGCACCTGATAAATCAAATAGCCCATTAGGTGTAGTTGCAATATCACCCGACCCACAAAATACCCCAACTCTAGCAGACTCTAGCCCTACTACACTGGTCATTTCTGATGCCCCAACTCAGCATACCCCAACTGCAACAAACAGTATGATTATGCCAGTGGACATAGCACCAGCTGTACGACGCAAAACCCCCATTCCAGCAAAGAGTACACCAAATCCAGTTGCCAAATCCCTTTTCGAACCAGAGAGAGCCCCAATTGCAGCAAATAGGACCCCTGTTCCATTTCTTCCCAGTTTAGAAGATGACGCTTATGTTGTTGTCAGGAACTTTGTGCGCATCTTTCCTTCATGGAAAGATTATACCGCAGACACAGAACAATTTCCAGTCTTCCTCCACAAGTTATGCGTAAGTAATGTACTAATGTTATTCATGGTCATTACTACACATGTTTTTGCTGACAGAAGACACAAGATTTCATTCTTTTAAATAGGCAAGGAGCAAACTGGATTGTGATGACGAGCAAGGGCTGGTTGCGCTTTTCAAGCACTCATTGATGAAGTATCGTTCCTACCTGAGGAAAGCACACTTCGATGGCAAGCCTCTGAATGAAATTTCTGTAAAGTCTCCGGTGCTACATTTATCCGACGATGACTGGAATAATCTTGTTACACATTAGTCTCGACTGCAGCATAAGGTACTGTCTATGATATCACATCACAATTTGAACTACATTTCTGCATTTGCCTTAATGTCTCACTTGTACGAAAACTGTTAGCAGAAGAACATTCGTTCTCAAGGGACCACAGAATCTCACAACTATACTGCACACTGCATTGCTCTTGTGAGTACCTCTTGCCCTATATGACCATACTTACTTTTATAGCTGTTAGATTATGTAGCATCACTGCACGTGTTAGCCTCGTAATCGTCCATTTGGTGGACATTATAAGATCCATATGGACTCTTACATAAATTTAGAATCAACCCAATGCTTTTGAAGAGGTTTAGCTTTGCACTCCTCTTGTAAGGACAGAACGTGGTCTATCACTGTACTTACATTAACAGCTACTCCCTCCGTCCCATAATATAAGAACGTTTTGTACAGTACACCAGTGTTCAAAACACTCTTGTATTATGGGAAGAGGGATTGGTTCATTTTGTAGCATTATGCATCTTATCTCCCTCGCCACCATTTACTAAAAAAGATCAGATCTATATTTAATCTTACCAACAAGTAGAATACACAAACAATGCCAGTGCAGAAGTGTAGCCCATTGCTCTTGTCAGTACATTTTGTCCTGTAACGCTTGTACTTCCAGGGATTGTTAGTTGATTATGTAGCATCAATCTGCATATGATCTTCATTATCCTCTATCCCTTCCAATATTATCATATCTATAATTACTCTCTACAAAATGCAGAGTACAAGCAATGCTTATGAAGAAGATTTTGTTCTGAAATTCTTGAGTTATCCTTCCCTTGACATGGAGAAGGGCATTATAAAGCCGGTGTTAACTGTTAATGTAAGTCAGTCCTTCGAAAGCCTTTATCCTCAACTGCTGTTTAATTTGCTCATACTCCCTATTGTTTACTGCTGTTTAGTTTGTTGTTTCTACCAAAATGCATGTTTGTAAGAACCGTAAGTTCTAAGTTTTACTTGTAAAACCAAATTCCTTATTCATACCATGCACATTACTTAATACTCCCTATATGTATGCTTGTTTTTGTGGATCTATAATCCAGTGTGTGGTGAAGCAGCCCACGTTTGCACCTTGTCATCTCCTGTTTTATCTTACCGATGTGGCTGATGATATGAACAACATGCCATGCACATTATCCAAAATAGATACAATGATTTTCTTCTCCCTTCATATATGCTTGTTATGTTGACATGGTAATCCAGTAGTGTGGTGAAGCTCCCCACATTATGAACAATGCCAAATTATGCTATTGATATTTTGAACTTACTCTTTATTTTCTAATTTGAAATTTGATAGAATTGACAGAACAGTTATCATCTTTGTTTATACATGTGCAAAACATGTCATCTCTCTGCTTTGTTTCAGGGTGATATGCCTGATGGCATGCACAAGTCTACTGAAGGCTCTGAGACAAACCCAACATATATTGCAGCAAAGAAGGCAAAACATATTCAAGATAGCGAGACAGCCCCAAAGTCTTGTCTTGATGCAGTGTTCAAGTTACTTGAGACTAACAGTCAGACAAGCTCACAGAATTCATTGTCTGAATCAGTTCGACTTCTTCAGTCCCAAGTTCTAGCAGAAAGGCATTCTGCAACTCAACTTCGACTTGAAGTCCTATCTCCAAGAAAGATTGCGGAGAACACCAATGAGAACCTCATCGCTAAACAGCTACATTTGGAAGCTATGACTGACATGCTAGGCCGGTCTCACAGCCTTGCTCAGCAGCTTGCGCAGCAGTTCCCCTGCAAGGCTGGCCTTTCTTGAACTGTCTTGGAAGTGGTCTCGGTTCAGTATTATTTTGTTACACTGCAATGGTGCCCAGTTTTTGTAATCTGCTTCTTCGTTGCGCTTTATGATCATTGGTGGCGAACTTCGATGCCCAGTGGATGTAATATACCTTAAATCCTTTATTGTATAGTGTAGATTTATTCTTAGTTACTATGCCATAATTTCTTTATTGTATAGAGTAGGTTTGTTCTTAATTCCTACTAGTTACTGCCATCATTCGCTATCTGAAAAAAACAGATGTAGTCGACCGGACCGAAGCATTCGACTCTAACAGGCTAGGTTTTTAGCGGGCCACAATTGGGCTGGCCTGCATCTTTCTTGGGCCCGAATGATTGGGGCCTTCCCACATTGCGCTAGGCCCAAACTTACACCAGCCTATATTTTAGTTGGGCCTTTTGTCGACCCAGCACTTAGTTTGGCCCAGGTAGCGTTGGGCCATTAACAGGCTGAATATTGTACTGGCATGTTACGGCCGAGATGAAACCACGGGCCTTTAGCAGGCCAAAATGCATGTTGGGCCTCAATTTTCACTAGTCGTCGACGGGCCTTCAGCAGGCCGAAATGTAGACCGGGCCGTTTTGGGCCCAGTTAGCTCACGGGACGTTACCAGGACGAAACATATCTCGGGCCTTAGTTGGCCCACTGATATCATGGGCCTTCAAGAGGCCGAAAGCTTAGCATAGGCATCAACGGGCCGAATTACACGACAGGCCTTTAACAGGCCCAAAGTCATGTTGGGCTTAACTGTTGCCACCTTTAGCATGGGACGTTAGTGGGCCCGATGTCCCGTCGGACCATATATGGCACATGGGCAGCACGAGCCATTCCCAGGCCGAAAGTCACATCGGGCTGAAATGGGCCATGTCTACATCAGTCCTCTAACAAGCTGAAAGTCACTTGGCTGTAGTTGGGCCCAAATATTCGGCAAACAATTAACGGGCCAGATTTGGCTTCGGGCCGCAAATGGGCCCAAATGTTGGGCGAACAATTAACGGGTCAGATCTGGCTTCGGGCCGTAAATGGGCCCAAATATTGGGTGAACAATTAATGGGCCAAATCTGGCTTCGCGCCGTAAATGGGCCTTTATTAAGAAGGCCATTATTGGGCTGGCCCACTAGTACCTGATTAAGTTCTACGGGCCTTTGACTGGGTCGGCCTTTTCAACCTATATGGGCCTCTGTTGGGCCCAGCCACGTGTCGACGTAACATAGGCAGATCTGCTCCAATGGACGGGCGACATCTAGCCCACTGACGAGCTGACAGGTGTTCCCTTTGGCCAATCAGAACTTTACACGTGGAAATTTCCCATTGGTCAGGGCTGTTAACGGGTTATCGGATCCAAAATCCGACCCGATAGCTTAACGGCGTTCCGTTACGGTGGATGCCACGTGTCGGTCACCCTTGACGAAAGCACTTCTGTGACGCGTGATTTATCGTCATGGAAGTGGACACTTCCGTGATGATAATTTTGGTAATGTCATGCAACACTTCTATGACAACACATGTATGACTATCTTGATTCTGTCATAAAATCGTCATGGATGTGCATGCATGACAAAAAACGCGACCTACTGTGACAAACACGTATCATCACGGAAGTGTATGTTTTTGTAGTGCCTATGGGTTCGAGAACTATGTAGACATGACCGAGACTCACTTCCGGTCAATAACTAATAGCGGAACCTGGATGCTCATATTGGTTCCTACATATTATACGAAGATCTTTATCGGTCAAACCGCATAACAACATATGTTGTTCCCTTTGTCATCGGTATGTTACTTGCCCAAGATTCGATCGTCGGTGTCATCATACCTAGTTCAATCTTGTTACCGGCAAGTCTCTTTACTCGTTCTATAATGCATCATCCCGTAACTAACTCATTAGGCACATTGCTTGCAAGGCTTATAGTGACGTGCATTACCGAGAAGGCCCAGATATACCTCTCCGATAATCGGAGTGACAAATCCTAATCTCAATCTATGCCAACTCAACAAACACCATTAGTGTAACACCCCCAGTGTCATGCTACAGTAACCCTCTGTGATTAAACTAATCATTTTTCCAAACAGTGCTTAATCACCTTTGCTCAATATCCCATTTGAAATTCCAGTCAATTCAAATTCAAGTGAAGTTTGAAGTTGCTCAAAAGTTGCTGGAAAAATGTTCATCGTTTGTCAAAAATTCCATAACAATTATTTGTTAAGGAACACAACATCATCATCAACTCTAAATGGTCCTAATGCATTTTAACAGAGCAAAAATAGCCTTTAAAATGCCCTTTTCTTTATTGTGTAAATTCAATTGAACTCCAAAAATGCCCAAACTTTTTGTGGCAGTGCTGGTTATTGAAAAGTAATTATGTGACCAAGTTTCACATTTTTGCAAAATCTTATGGAAGCTCAAAATATTACTAAACCCCTTTCTGTAAAAAGAAAAGAGCAAAAAAAAAGAAAAAGAAGCCCCCTTCCCTGTTCCCCTGGGCTCTAGCCCACCAGGGCAAACCCAGCAGGCCGGCCCACTTACCCCTTCCCCTACCTCCTGTTCATCCCCGTGCGGTGGTCACCCGAGACATGTCCGTCGCCGCAAATGACCACGTGCCGGCCATCCGCCGCTCCCCAACGTGGATAAGGCGCGCCCCGGCTCTCTCCCCTCCTAACCCTAGCGCCCACTCTCCCCTCTCCCTCTTCCTAGAGCTCGCCCACCCCTCCCTTCTCTCTGCCGAGCACGACCGAGCGTGGCCGCCGCCACATCTCCGTCGGCCCCGCGGCCACCGAGCCCTCCCGACCCGCCAATCTATCCGGGAGCCCCAGCGCCGTCGACCCCTTCCATCTCAAGTCGGGGAGCAGCACAGCAACGACGGCGACCCGATCCCCTTCTCCGGCCATCGCGACGCTGCCGCCTCGATTCGCTGCACCGAGTCCTCCCCGAGCACGCTACCGTCCCCCTATAGCCTTGCTGTGAGCTCCTTCCCCTCCTCCCCCTCTCCAATCGCCCTCGCACGCCTCCTAGCTAGCTCGCCACTATCGCCCGAGCGCATTGCCGCTGACGAGCTCGGCGCCGTGGCCATGGGCGCCTTCACAAGAGGCCGAGCGCTGCATCGTGCTCCTGGGGTTCCCAGGGGCCCAACGCGCGCGTCCGTTGCTCTCGCCGAGCCCCGTAGCGCCGACCCCGTTCTCCGACCGGATGCGCCTCCGCATAGCTCGTCGCCGGCGTCGTTCCAGCGACCTTTTGGTCTTTTGCTCACGCCCATATTGCTCGCGCGTGCACGTAGGCCTCGCCCTGCTCTCTGGATAGCCCGAACTCGCGTCGTACCACCGCTGTCGTTGCTCGCCCGAAGCACCTCGTCGTCGGCGAGCTCGAAGCGCTCGCCCCCGTCCGTTCCAGCCACTCCGGCCACCACCGTTCGATGCGCGACGCCGAGCCGCGTCGAACGCGCCCAGCCACAACCCCTCAGACCCCCTGTGCGCGAAATCCGCGCCCCTCCCGAGCCGCGTCGCCGCGTTTGGCTCGCCGGAGTCAACTCCGGCGCGTCTCTGGCCGGTGTCCAACGTGGCGTCCACGTGGCACCACCTGGGCCACTGACTGGTGGGCCCAGGGGCCCCCTTTGACCTGTTGACTTGGGCTAACATTGACGTGGCCGCCCCCAATGCCCCCAACAGGTTTTATAAATAAACAAAATGCTAATTAATCTGTTAATTAGTTTAATCACTAATTAGTCGCTGACTAATGGGGCCCACACCCCTAACTACTACTGTTAGTCAAGTTAATCCACTGTTAACCCACAGAGGCTGACATGTGGGTCCCGGTGGCCCCACTGGTCAGGTTTGACCTGGTTAGTGCGGCTGTTGACTGCTGATGTCACACATATGTCATACTGATGTCATATTTCCTTTTCTTTTAATTTGAATAATTCCAGAAAAGGCTTTAAACTTTAGAAATTCATAGTAATTAAACCGTAGCTTGGATGAAAATGTTTTCTATATGAAAGTTGCTCAGAAAAATCCAACGAATCCGAATACGCGGTCCGTTCATCTGTCACATGTCCCTAGCATAGCAAACACGCAACTTTCCCCCTTCGGTTCATCTGTCCGAAAACGCGAAACACCGGGGATACTTTCCCGGATGTTTCCCCCCTTCGCCAGTATTGCCTAGTACTGCGTTAGGTCACCCCTGGCACCGCTTGTTGCCATGCTATGTTTGTGATGCCTTGTGTGCTCCATATTTACTGTTTCTTCCCCCTCTTCTTCTCCGGTAGACCTCGAGACCGACGCTGATGCCTCTGAGTACGACTACGTCGATGACAACCCCTCCTTGCCAGAGCAACCAGGCAAGCAAACCCCCCTTGAGCATTCCAATATCACCCATTTTCTTTCCCTCTCATGCCTGCATTAGAATTGCTACTGCTTTCTGTATGATCCTACTCTGATGCATAGCCTGTTTTTGTTACCTGCTTTCATACCTTACCTGCTTATCCTAAACTGCTTAGTATAGGTTGGTTAGTGATCCATAAGTAACCCCCCCACCTTGTCCCAGTTGCCTCGCTTTATGTTCGATGACTCGATCAACGTGATCGACGTCCAGGCCCCGACACCGCACATCACCCCCCTAGTTGTACGACTCTGCAGAGTTACCATCGAGTGCCGAGGGTGGAACCTCTTACATCACTCCTGATGAGATCTCTGTAGTGTAGCTATCCGGTCATGGTCATCGAGGGTGATTTCCTCCTTAACCACTTCCGGTACGGCTCTGTCGTGCAACCCCTCAAGTGTGAACCTCGAGGGTGGATCCTCTTACGTTCACCTTGATGACAACATTGAGTGGAATTCACCGAGGGTGATTCCTCGGGTTTTCCCTTTGGTGTTAGACACACAGTTACTATGATTACTATGACTTTACACTGAGCCATGTTACTAAAGACAGGTCGACCCTGAGGGGTACCCGCGCGAGCTTAATAGCGAGTGATGTGGAGTCGGGTTGACCTGGAAGGTGCCCGCGAGATACTTACGAGGCGTGGCCGGGCATTCTTAGCCCTTGCCGCAAGTACTCGAGACGGGCTGACGGGGTCACATCGATCGTGAGTCTCTGCTCGTTACCGCACATTCCTAATCCACTACGATTTGGATATTTGATCCGAGGGGCCTCTGGCCTGATAGCACTAACCATCACGCGGGCATAGTATGGGAGTTCTGCGTCGTATACATCAGCCGAAGCTTAATAGACGTCAGCGACTGAGCGGCGCGCGCCGGGTTGGACTGGAAAGCACCTACCTTGTTGAAGGAGGTAGCTAGGTCTGCTCACCAGCTGCGTACGCAACGTGCAGGAGTTCCCGGGGAGATGGCCCATGACCCCTGGGGGCATAGGTTTAGTCCGGCGTGGTGGCCTCTCTATTAAGCCTAGGTCGGGTTGCGGCGTATTGTTTGGCCGAGGCCGGGCATGACCCAGGAAAGTGTGTCCGACCGGAGTTAATCGAGCATGGTGGGTAAGTTGGTGCACCCCTGCAGGGAAGAAAACATCTATCGATAGCCTATCCTACGGTAACGGACACTTGGAGTTGTATCTCGATTGATACAACTAGAACTGGATACTTGTGATGAGAATTGGATGGTGATGAGAATTGGATTGTGATGACACTTGGATAGTATGGCTCTGGGATTGCTTTCTCGCAGGGAGTCGAGAAAGGATCTCTGGCCGAGGTTGATAACACTTCTACTACTTTACTTTATGCTACTCTACTCCCTCCTATTGCTGCAAGATGGTGGTTTCCAGAAGATGCTAGTTTTCGATAGGCTAGGCTTTTCCCTTCCCTTCTGGCATTCTGCAGTTTAGTCCACAGATACAACCCATTCCTTTGATACAGATGCATACTTAGTTTAGATCTGATGTAAGTCTTGCGAGTACTTTGGATGAGTACTCACGGTTGCTTTGCTACTTCTTTTCCCCCATACCCGATTGTTGCGACCAGATGACGGATCCCAGGAGCCAGACGACGCCACTGATGACTACTACCCGGAGGATGCCTATTACTACGTGAAGACCGCAGACGACTAGGAGTAGTTAGGAGGCTCCCAGGCAGGAGGCCTTGCCTTTCGATCGTTGTTGCTTTTGTGCTAGCCTTCTTAAGGCACACTTGTCTAAGTTATGTCTGTACTTAGATATTCTTGCTTCCGCTGACTCTTGTGTATTCGAGCTTATGTATTCGAGCCCTCAAGGCCCCTGGCTTGTAATATAAAGCTTGTATTATTTTAATTTGTGTCTAGAGTTGTGTTGTGATATCTTCCCGTGAGTCCTTGATCTTGATCGTAGACATTTGCATGTATGATTAGTGTACGATTGAATCAAGGGCGTCACAATCAGAGACACCTATAGAGCATCTTTATAATCACCCAGTTACGTTGTGACGTTTGATAGCACACTAAGTGTTCCTCCGGTATTTGGGAGTTGCATAATCTCATAGTCATAGGAACATGTATAAGTTATGAAGAAAGCAATAGCAACAAACTAAACGATCATAGTGTTAAGCTAATGGATGGGTCAAGTCAATCACATAATTCTTTAATGATGTGACCCCGTTCATCAAATGACAACTCTTGTCCATGGCTAGGGAACTTAACCATCTTTGATTAACGAGCTAGTCAAGTAGAGGCACACTAGTGACACTCTGTTTGTCTATGTATTCACTCATGTACTAAGTTTCCGGTCAATACAATTCTAGCATGAATAATAAACATTTATCATGATATAAGGAAATATAAATAACAAATTTATTATTGCCTCTAGGGAATATTTCCTTCAGTCTCCCACTTGCACTAGAGTCAATAATCTAGATTACATTGTAATGATTCTAACACCCATGCATGGAGTCTTGGTGCTGATCATGTTTTTCTTGTGAGAGAGGCTTAGTCAACGGGTCAATCGTATGTATCTTGCAAATCTCTATGTCTCCCTCCTTGACTTGATCGCGGATGGAATTGAAGTCTCTCTTGATGTGCTTGGTTCTCTTGTGAAATCTGGATTCCTTTGCCAAGACAATTGCACCAGTATTGTCATAAAGATTTTCATTGGACCCAATGCACTAGGTATGACACCTAGATCGGATATGAACTCCTTCATTTGCTGCTTCGACTAGTACAGCGAGCTCCTAAACAAACAGTTTTAACCCCTTTCCGCGACAACATTTGGAACCATCTCCAAGTGAGTGTGGGCGATAGGGGGGTCCTTCCCACACGACCCAGAAACCGTCAGGGATATGCCCTCCTGGCACACACGTTCGACAAAATGAGGTCGTGTGTTACCGGCGAGCACTCAAATACGGAAATACATACAGAAGAGCTAAAAAAATAAAATTATATGGCGAAATTGTTTCCGGTCGGAAGTACATCCCACACAGTCAGTCCGCGCTAAATGTTTCCGTTCGTATGTACATCTCACACAGTCGCTTCAAGGAAAACGTTTCTGTTTACAGGTACATCACACACAATTTTTCCCGTTAAGTCGCTTGCGTTATTGAATATATCACACACGGTCCGTGGAAGAAACTGTGTGGCAAAGGCTGTCCATCACACACAGTTTTCATCTGGTATATGTTTGCGCAAGGTGGCCTAACACAAACAGTTTTCAAGAGAAAGTCGTGTGTGATTGTTTATTGATCCAACACGGTTTATTCCTAGAAACTGTGTGCGTTGCCTAAGGTCATCGCTCACGGTATTTTTCAACAACCGTTTGCAATAGCAAACCCCAATTAGCAGGCTAATTATCCGATTATTCATATTCCATTTATTAATCTAATTGTCAGTTCATATTAAGCACACAATATATTTCATTTTCATAATTGAAATATACATCAGAGTATAACATCATATAGCTTCAGCGCTCAGCTACCCCATTACACAACTACACCAGGACCAAGTTTTACATGCTACATCTATAACCTTACGAAATTAGCATCATAGACGGTACATAGACAGATGTATCTCATCTGAAAAACTGCTGAAGCAGAAGGCGAATATTGAGCCTTCATTGATGTTGAAGGTCTTTGTAACTTTAGGCCAGTGCTTGTGGATGATTGACCGTCCATCCTTTGTCCTCTTCAGGAACACTTCAATATTGAGCCGTGGGTGTTGTATGAATACCTTCCTCGCCTCCTGACCATACAGGTGGTTTGAGAGGTAATCATCAGTGAACTGCTTTGGAAAGGCCTGAAAACAAGGATATGCATAAATATCTTCTCTATATTGAAAATGGGGCAAAGGAATAAAAAAGGCAAGGTATAATAGTTAGTAGCATCCTATAGTGAACTGATGTCTTCTTCATTGTGCAGACAAAGATCTTGTTGTTTTTGTCGCTAATTTCTTTATCCTAACAATCTTTTTGAGTTTCTTGACTTGACTGATATTCATGGACAACTCATTTCCCCATATGCAAAAAGGGTCGAATAGTGGGTCAAAACCTCTGACAGCAGGACGTACATGTGCAAGACCAAATTGTTAAAAACCTAAATATTAGAATGGTTCCTGTAATTGCACAATAATGTGCTATTAGACAACAGACCATGCACATGCTAACCTCGATTGTAAATCTCAATGCTTCCCATTGTTTCCCTGCAACACATATAAGGTAGTTAGTCATCAGGTTAAGTAAGGGTTCGCATGCTATCAGTAAAATATGTTGATGAAAAATAATCACATTGCAGATTCATCAGATTAATTGAAGCCAAATAGAAAACCCATTTATCCAAACCAAGCATGATTAAGAACTAGGAAATATAGCACTTGTATATGTTTATCATGTACTAAGTCCAGCCAAATTCGATTTATTCCTCACATGCACAACAATACAAAATTCTACCCACGGCAATTGGACATCGCATTGCAGAATTGAACCAAGCAGTTAACTAAACACCACAACAAATGAACCAAATATTAACTAAGCACCACATTGCACAATATAACATACTCCTAATAGAAGACCAGACAGTTAACCAAACAGTTAACTACAGCCAATTGTAGCAATTGTATTTGTTTCTCATGTATTTACTACAGCCAAATTCAATTTATTCTTCACATGGTATACAATAACAGAATGCACCCACACTTTTGTAAAGATAAATTCGATTTATTTCTCACATGTAAGACAATACAAAATTACAACCTGAAGAATTGAACATCACATTTGCAGAATTGAACCAAACAGTTAACTAAAGATGACAACTAATTAACAAAACAGTTAATAAGTGAGCACCACACTGCACGACATATAGAACATATACACTAGAGCAACAGATTGCATGGTAAAATTAGATAGCACAATTCACTAGAATTTGTGAAGGAAAGGCAGGAGCAGCACACGCAACGGGTAAACCGAGCATGCTTAACCGGCGTAGCTAGCAAATGGTAAGGTGCTCCTTCAAGATCTGGGGGTCGGCACGAATGGCAGCCATCGCGACCTCATCCGCACGTGCGGCCGCGATTTGCTTCTCTGCTGCCGAATGCTCCTTGAGGTCCTGGCTATACTGCATGCACCATGGCTTAGGCCGACGCTTATTTGGTGAAGGGGTCGGTGATTTGGGTGGAAGGCGTCGTGCTCGCACAAGCGATAGGGGCATGTGGGATGTGAAAGGATGAGGAGGATGGGGTTCGGGTGTGGATTACCTGCCTGGATAGGCGAGGCCAAGGAGCGTGAAGGAGGGTCGTCGGCGAGGAGGCGGCGGCGCTGCAAGCAAGGAGTGAAGGTTTCAACTTGGAAAGGAAGGCGGAAAGAGGGGAAATGTGGCTTTTGGTAAGGGGGAGGGGGTGGGGAGGTAGATATTTCCGCGGAAGCCGAAAATTTGGAATTGCTTCAGCCACGAAACTGGCGCGCAAAGTGTCATCAGACACGGTCTCTTATTCAGAACTATGTACGATATGTGAGCATTACAAACGATTCAGAAGCTTAACCCGTGTGTGTTGATTTTGAACGTCAAAAATTTTGGTTCGAATTTCCCTGGTTATAGTGGTCATCCACGTCATTGCATAATTTGGGTACACAAAGGAGACTAACTGTGTGCGATCTACTTGATTTATAATACTATACACCGACGGTGCTCCAAGATATTTTGTGTTGCATCTCACACGGTTGGTGATAATAAACTGTATGTGATCTACTTGATTTATCGTCTTAATCATTTGAATTACGTAATGGGGTCACAGCTACAAAGGATGGTGTTTGAATTGTTAGAACTTTTATCTGCAGTGAACATGCAATTATAGGTGTGTCGTGAAAAAATTGGAATTATTCAGGGTTCATTTGTACATTTTTATACATTAACTGGGTTTTCCAGGCATTTTATGCACATAATTCAAATTTGAACAACATGCACATGCTCCAGTGCATATAAACTTATTGAAAAATCAAATATGTGTCCTTGGTTACATGCTCAAGTCCCATGCAAGAAATGGGAATGAATTTCAAACACCCTGCCACCGTCACTCGGCCGCAAACATTGAGATACCTTGTTTTTAAATTCTAGTAAATCCAAAACTCGTTTGAAATTCATGAAACTTGGCATGCTATCATGTAGCGGCATCAACATGTCGTGGTAAAATTTTTGTCCCATTTGGGGTAGGTTTGGGTATAAGATTCTCACAACAAGCATGATGGTTTTGGTAGGGAACGTGCCACCTTTGGGGACAAAACGATATCCGTTGCCTCTTATATTACTTTCAAAAAAATTCGAATGTCAACATAGAACAACAAGAGTGTTGTGTTCAATTTTGGAATTTTTTGGGGTTCGTTTGGACATTTTTATGCATTAACTGAGTTTTCAATGCATTTATGTGCATAATTCAAATATGAACTACATGCACATGCTCCAGTGCATATAAATTGGCTGAAAAATCAAATTTGTGTCCTTGGGTGCATGCTTAGGTCCCATGCAAGAAATGGGAATGAATTTCAAACACCAGGGCACTGTTGATTGCCGGCAAAACATTGAGATGCCTGGTTTTTAAATTCTAGTAAATCCAAAACTCGTCTGAAATTCATGAAACTTGGCATGCTATCATGGAGCGGCATCAACATGCCGTGGTACAATTTTTTCCCATTTGGGGCAGGTTTGGGTATATGCTTCTCACAAACCGGAGCTTCTCACAACAAGCATGATGCTTTTCGGTAGGGAACGTCCCACCTGTGGGGACGAAACGATATCCATTGCCTCTTATTGCTTTCAAATTTTTTTCTCGTGTCAACATAGAACAACAGGAGTGTTGTGTGATTTTTTGTGATTTTTGGGGTTCGTTTGGACATTTTTATGCATTAACTGAGTTTTCAATGCATTTATGTGCATAATTCAAATTTGAATTACATGCACATGCTCCAGTGCATATAAATTGGTTGAAACATCAAATCTGTGTCCCTGGGTGCATGCTTAGGTCCCATGCAAGAAATGGGAATGAATTTCAAACACCAGGGCACCGTTGATTGCCGGCAAAACATTGGGATGTCTGGTTTTCAAATTCTAGTAAATCAAAAAATCGTCTGAATTTCATGAAACTTGGCATGCTATCATGGAGCGGCATCAACATGCCGTGGTACAAATTTTGTCCCATTTGGGGTAGGTTTGGGTATATGCTTCTCACAAACCGGAGCTTCTCACAACAAGCATGATAGTTTTCGGTAGGGAACGTCCCACCTTTAGGGACGAAACGATATCCATTACCTCTTATTGCTTTCAATTTTTTTTCTCGTGTCAACATAGAACAACATGAGTATTGTGTGAATTTTTGTGATTTCTCGGGGTTCGTTTGGACATTTTTATGCATTAACTAAGTTTTCAATGCATTTATGTGCATAATTCAAATTTGAACTACATGCAGATGCTCCAGTGCATATAAATTGATTGAAAAATCAAATCTGTGTACTTGGGTGCATGCTTAGGTCCCATGCAAGAAATGAGAATGAATTTCAAACACCATGGCACTGTTGATTGCCGGCAAAACATTGAGATGCCTGGTTTTTTAAATTCTAGTAAATCCAAAACTCGTCTGAAATTCATGAAACTTGACATACTACCATGGAGCGGCATCAACATGCCGTGGTACAAATTTTGTCCCATTTGGGGCAGGTTTGGGTATATGCTTCTCACAAAACGGAGCTTCTCACAACAAGCATGACGGTTTTCGGTAGGGAACGCCCCACCTTTGGGGACGAAACGATATCCATTGCCTCTTATTGCTTTCAATTTTTTTCTCATGTCAACATAGAACAACAAGAGTGTTGTGTGAATTTTTGTGATTTTTCGGGGTTCGTTTGGACATTTTTATGCATTAACTAAGTTTTCAATGCATTTATGTGCATAATTCAAATTTGAACTACATGCACATGCTCCAGTGCATATAAATTGGTTGAAAAATCAAATATGTGTCCTTGGGTGCATGCTTAGGTCCCATGCAAGAAATGGGAATGAATTTCAAACACCAGGGCACCGCTGATTGCGGGTAAAACATTGAGATGCCTGGTTTTTAAATTCTAGTAAATCCAAAATTCTGTTAACCATTGATGTGACGCCACGTGTCTTGGTTTTAGTGGCTGTAGGAGGTGCCGTGCAGACAGCTGCTTGACCTTGACTGAACGGGAGGCGTGCGAGCACCGTCTGGTGCGCAGGCTAACCGAGAGGCGTGCAAGCTGTCCTCGAGTGCATAGGCTCACCGAGAAGCGTGCGAGCTGCACGCTGCGCAGGCTCACTGGGAAGCGAGCCCTTTGACTTCCATGGCTGCCCGCCTTGCTCGCATCCTCTCCATTAATGGCACGCAAGCCGAAGTTTAATTCGCTTTTTAAATATAAAACACTCATCGCAAACGTTTTAGTTAGAACACCCGTATGCAAACCGACAGCTTCCCCAGGAAGCCAAGAGAAAATGTGTCGAGCAGGATTTCTGCAGCTCTTGATCGCAAACGATTTAGATAGAACACCCGTATGCAAAGTGAGAGAAGGCGGGATTTGTTCATCCTTCAACGCAAACGGTTGTTTTGGATGACCCGTGTGCAACCACGTACAAACAATTTGGTAAGATTTGCATCTGTCATATTGGGTATGTTGTCATTTGTCAAACCAAAAAGATTTACATTTGTTGATCTAGTAATGTTGCCATTTGTCAATCCTTGTAACACTGCGATTTGTCAAAATATGCAGCTGGAAATCATTAGCACTATGTAATTTTTGCAACTAAAATTCAGTAATTAAGCATAGATTTCATTCATAGATTAAGCGGTCGTTCTTAATTTATACAAACAATTCAACTCGACAGCTGAACCGACCAAAATTTTCCCCAATTGTTGCCAACCACGTACTGAAATAGCTAGTTCAACTATATATACTAGCTAATTTTAAGTACGTTGTGTAGTTCAACCACACATCTATAGTCAGATGAACTAAACAAAATAGCCCCTAAATACTACTACTACCACCATGGAGGGGCTTTGTGCTACTTCCGGCAGCCTCTCCTCTGCCGAGCGCGCTCAGTAAGAGGCGGAGGAGGAGGAGCCTACCGACGAGCTGGACAAATGCAATACGGTGCGTGCCGCTGCTACACGTTCAACGACGCTCGCCAGCTCGAGCGCCCACTGTCGCTCCAGACGATCCCTCTCGAAGCGGACGGACTGCTTGTAGATCACCTGATTCCTCGCCTCTGCGTTGGCGTGTGCTGCGGCCACGGCTACGGTAAGGCTCTTTGTGTGCTCGACAAGGCGCTCCTCCTCCTCCCGTAGGAACTAGATGTAGCTTGTAAGGTCGCTGACGCACGTGCGAGCCTCCACCTCCGCCTCCCTCCTTCGGGCGGCAGTGGCGGAGCGGGTGATGATCCCGGCGGTCGACGGTGGGCTGGCGGCCACGGTGGCCGACGATGGGGTGGAGGCCATGAACACCACCTCCTGCCTTCGAGTCCCGGTGGCGGAGCGGGTGATGGCCACGGTGGCCGGCAATGGGGTGGAGGCCATGACAGCCACCTCCCGCCGTTGGGCCGTAGCGGCGGAGCTGGAGATGGCCCTGGCTTTCGACGGTGGTGTGGCGGCAACGGCGGCCGGCAACAGCTATCGACGGGCAGTGTCGGCGGAGCGTGTGGTGGGTGTTCCGCGCACAGCCAATAGGGACGCCACGCGCACTACACACCTGCGGGGACTGCGCCGCCGCCGCGGTGTTGCCTCCCAGCTGGAGCTGTCCTCTGATGACGGCAGAGTGGCTGAGCGAGACGACGGACCGGTACCATTGGCGATTGTGGGAGAAGCAGGCGAGATAAGCTACAGGGAGGGAGGGGAAAATGCGACACAGGACTCGCCGGCCGTGAGGGTTTTTATAGCAGGCTGGCAAGCATTGAGATTTTTGGGGATTTCATTGAGTCGGGCGGGAAGCTTGCGCGGGAACCTGCGAGGTTGCGTGGGAACGGGCTCACCAACGATTCCTTGGCGCCACCGTTTGGCCAAAAGAACGCCCCCCCGCGCTGTGCAAGCTTGCGCTGTAAGCCGTCTGTGGCAGCGGGGTGACAAGACGTGTGAGAGGAAGACGAGAGGACACATGCACATACAGTTAATAAAAAAATGCTTGCGATTTAATTACCTACTATACCCCATCGTGGTTTATAAGTATGATTTAACTAATAAAATATGAATGCATGTCGCCATAGATTATATCGTTGGAGTCGTATTTGAACACAGTTTCCAGCTATACAATTTTTTAACATGCATTAACACTTTTTTGGTTAAATTTAAGGTTATACACTAGCAAGCGTTTGCCCGCAACACACACGGCTTATTCCATCACAAACAACTCTAATGGATCAACTGTCTGCCACGTATTGCACACGCAACTCTAATCTGATTCGTGCTTGATGTCTCCGACATCGCTCACATAGTTTGTCTTATTTGCCACGTATCATTGTGCCGTCCTATGCTCAGGTCCCTCGGCAAGCTCTGCTCGCTGTTAGGCGCCGCAGCACGCTGTGCTCACCGTTAGGCGCCGCGACGCGCTCTGTCGCGTCCATTGGCGCGCTCTGCTCGCATCCATCGGCGCGCTCGGCTTGTGGATAGCTTTTCCTTGAGGCGACCGCGGAGTGCTCTGCTCGCGTCCCTCCGCGCGTGCTCTGCCAGTAGTTGGGCATGCGCATGATCACGTCGGGGGCCCCATATTGAAAGTGCAACTATCCCTAGGTGGTTTTGGTAATTCATAACAACATATAGCTCATTGAGCTAATGCTATTCCAAGATGATTATTTCAGGAAAGCTCAATGATTGGCATGGCATGGATGTGAAAGTGGAACCCTCAAAATGCTGAGGACAAAGGATTGGCTCAAGCTTAAAAGCTCAAGACTCTTCATTTTATATTTTAGTGATCCAAGATCACATTGAGTCCTTAGGAAAAGCCAATACTACTAAGGAGGGATGAGGTGTTGCTTAATGAGCCTCTTGCTTCATGTGCTTAGTGATATGCTCCAAAACCCTCAACTATTTTTCCATATCCACATATGACCTAAACCCTAAGCCAAACTCGGTCCCACCGATTCTTCCTATCCGGCGCCACCGAGTTTCACTTATCATTAGCCACTGCCAAACCCTAGCAATTCGGTCCTACCGATAGGGATCTCGGTCTCACCGAGATGGGGTTGCAAACTCTCTGTTTCCCTTTCGTAACTTTTCGGTCCCACCGAAAGAGCGAATTGGTCCCACCGAGATTGGAATGTAAACTCAGTGTTTCCCCTTTGTAACTTTTCGGTCTCACCGAGTTCCACTCGGTCTCACCGAAAGAGCAAATCGGTCCCACCAAGTTTACCTGGCCAACTCTCTGGTTAGCTAGTTACCAAATTCGGTCTCACCGAGTTTGTGTAATCGGTCTCACCGAGATTACATTATGCCCAAACCCTATCCGAATCGGTCCTACCGAGTTGCATGTCAGTCCCACCAAAATTCCTAACGGTCACTAGGTTTACTATTTCGGTCAGACCGAGTTTTCTGATTCGGTCCCACCGAGATTGGAAAACTGTGTAACGGTTGGATTTTGTGTGGAGGCTATATATATACCCCTCCACCTCTTTCTCATTCAGTGAGAGAGCCATCAGAACACACACACACCATTCCAACTCATATGTTCTGAGAGAGAACCACCTACTCATGTGTTGAGACCAAGATATTCCATTCCTACCATATGAATCTTGATCTCTAGCCTTCCCAAGTTGCTTTCCACTCAAATCTTCTTTCCACCAAATCCAAATCCTATGAGAGAGAGTTGAGTGTTGGGGAGACTATCATTTGAAGCACAAGAGCAAGGAGTTCATTACCTACACACCATTTGTTACTTCTTGGAGAGTGGTGTCTCCTAGATTGGCTAGGTGCCACTTGGGAGCCTCCGACAAGATTGTGGAGTTGAACCAAGGAGTTTGTAAGGGCAAGGAGATCGCCTACTTCGTGAATATCTACCGCTAGTGAGGCAAGTCCTTCGTGGGCGATGGCCATGGTGGGATAGACAAGGTTGCTTCTTCGTGGACCCTTTGTGGGTGGTTGCTTCTTCGTGGACCCTTCGTGGGTGGAGCCCTGTGTGGACTCGCGCAACCGTTGCCCTTGGGTGGAGCCCTGTGTGGACTCGCGCAACCGTTACCCTTCGTGGGTTGAAGTCTCCATCAACGTGGATGTAGGATAGCACCACCTATCCGAACCACGGGAAAAACATCCGTGTCTCCAATTGCGTTTGAATTCTCCAAACCCTTCCCTTTACATTCTTGCAAGTTGCATGCTTTACTTTCCGCTGCCAATATACTCTTTGCATGCTTGCTTGAATTGTGTGATGATTGCTTGACTTGTCCTAAAATAGCTAAAATCTGCCAAGAACTAAAATTGGGAAAAGGTTAAGTTTTTATTTGGTCAAGTAGTCTAATCACCCCCCCTCTATACATACTTTCGATACTACAGCATGCGGTTGCGCCGCTCGCGTTGCCACACGATGCAGTTACGTGCGGCATGATGGAGTTACGTGCTGCAAATTAGAATTGCCATCAGGGCCTACCGATATTCCTGGTCGTCCGGCTTCCCCTCTAATTCCCGTGGCCATTATAACCTTAGTCTCTTAAACCTTTCGATACATAGAGAGGGGATGTCCGACGACGCTCCAATGGAGTTCGGCGAGCATAGAATGGAGACCCACGTGAGGGAGACGGATCTCTCGGTGGTGTACACCATCGACCCGGCCGTGGTGGACGACTACATCAACAGCGTTGAGCAGTTGCTTGCTGGAGACAAGTACAAGGTGGTCGGCATCGACCTCCAGTACACCGCCGGTCGTCCAGGCATAGATCAGAAGGTTGACGTCACCCAGTTGTGCGTGCGCCATCATGTCCTCATCTACCAATACTGCATGGCCACAGAGCCTTGTGACCGTTTCAACAAGTTTTCCATGGTGGATACCACTAACGATGTAAAAGCGCTTAGTGTTACGGGCTTGGTCTGCAAGAACCTTGTCGAAATCCGTGACCACTACACGGTCTGGGGCAGCAAGAAGAAGGACTCCCTGGTCGAACTCACCTCGTCCATCATCAACCCTACTATGAAAAGATGAAGTAGGATGCCCAGAGAATAAGTCCCGTATCCTGGCACGGGGCCTGGATGCGGCAACTAGATGAACCTCACATCAGGTTTGCGGCCAAGAGCGTGTACACATGCTATGAGATGCATAGGCGGATCGTTGACATGAGGAAGTGCCTCGTTACCCAAATCTATGAGCCCAGATCGAGCCACAAGCAGAGCAAGCGTCACAAGAAGTAGATAATGATTAGATGATCGGTTATGCTAGTTAATCATGTATGTAATATATAGTTTACTTTATTGGTGTGTGTGGAAATGTCATGTGTGTAGTAGCCACCTATGTAATTATGCATGTAATAGTTTACTTTGGTATGTACAAATGCGATGGTTGTAGTAGCCACCTATGTAAGTGGATGTTTAATTTGGTTATGCAAGCATGTCCTTATAAGTGTGTGTGTGTGTGTGGGTGTGTGTGTGTCTATATATATATAGTGTTACTATTCATCAACCAGGGTGCAGAATAAGTTATTCTTCACCCGAGGTAATCTTACGATCATTTCATAATTAAATTACATTTCAAATTCAAATAGTTACATTCCTATTGATTCACTACGTAAAATTTGACATAAGAAAATAAAAATATAGGTCATAAGACAAGAAAATTTGCAGTTTATGTGTATTTTAGACTATGTTTTTATGTTTGTAATTTACATAACATAAAATATTTTTTACGGCGATTATATATTTTCTTACGGTCCCTTTTTGCGTCGGAAATAAGACAAAACTTACGGAACGTAAATTTACGGTGCATTGATGGTAAAATAGAGGGGGGGGGGTGAAGAATAACTATGCCTCACCCAGGGTGACGAATAGCGCGACCCTATATATATATAGTGTTACTATTTATCACCCAGGGTGCAGAATAAGTTATTCTTCATCCGAGGTAATCTTACGATAATTTCATAATTAAATTACATTTGCAATTTAAATAGTTACATTCCTATTGATTCATTACGATATATATGTTGTTCTGTATGCAATCCCATCGCACAACACACACGTCTTATTGGCAACAACCGTCTGTGTTATTATCGGTCTTCACACACATTTCTGATTACAGACCTATTTGCCGCGTATCACACACATCTTGTTAAGTTGAACCGTTTCTGTTCTCATGTCTCAATGCAAACAGTTCATTCGAGTGAACCGCATGCCGTATATCGCACACACCTTGATCTGGCTGACCGTTTCTTTTGTGTTGCCTAATCACAAACAGTTCATCCGAGTGAACCGTATGCTATGTATCGCACACGCCATCATCTGGCTGCCCGTTTCTTTTGTTCCTCCTCATCGCAAACAGTTAATTGAACTAAATCGTATGACCTTCATCGCACACGCAACTAAAACCTGAACCGTGTTTGATGCATCCGTCATCGTAAACGTTTTACACATTTCTGAAGGTTTTCATACAACACCGTTTGCGATTATTGCATCACACACAGTTTCTCGAAGGGTCTCTGATCGTAGTGTCGCGTTAGCAGCATCCTGCAGTAGCATTCCGAAGCAGCTATGTACTCCGCTTCACACGTAGATCCCGCCACGACGCTCTGGTTGGAACTGCACCAACTGATGCTCCACCATTCAATGAAAATACGTATCCGGTTTGTGACTTAGAGTCATCCAGATCAATGTCAGAGCTTGCATCGACGTAACCATTTACGACGAGCTCTTTGTCACCTTCATAAACGAGAAACATATCCTTAGTCCTTTTTAGGTATTTCAGGATGTTCTTGACCGCTGTCCAGTGATCCACTCCTGGATTACTTTGGTACCTCCCTGCTAAACTAATAGCAAGGCACACATCAGGTCTGGTACACATCATTGCAAACATGATAGAACCTATGGTTGAAGCATAGGGAATGACTTTCATTTTCTCTCGATCTTCTGCAGTGGTCGGACATTGAGTCTGACTCAACTTCACACCTTGTAACACATGCAAGAACCCTTTCTTTGCTTGATCCATTTTGAACTTCTTCAAAACTTTATCAAGGTATGTGCTTTGTGAAAGTCCAATTAAGCGTCTTGATCTATCTCTATAGATCTTGATGCCCAATATATAAGTAGCTTCACCGAGGTCTTTCATTGAAAAATTCTTATTCAAGTACCCTTTTATGCTATTCAGAAATTCAGTATCATTTCCGATCAACAATATGTCATCCACATATAATATAAGAAATGCTATAGAGCTCCCACTCACTTTCTTGTAAATACAGGCTTCTCCAACAGTCTATATAAAACCATATGCTTTGATCACACTATCAAAGAGTATATTCCAACTCCGAGAGGCTTGCACCAGTCCATAAATGGATCGCTGGAGCTTGCACACTTTATTAGCACCTTTTGGATCGACAAAACCTTCTGGTTGCAACATATACAACTCTTCTTTAAGATATCCATTAAGGAATGCAGTTTTGACATCCATTTGCCAAATTTCATAATCATAAAATGTGTCAATTGCTAACATGATTCAGATGGGCTTAAGCATCCCTATGGATGAGGAGGTCTCATCGTAGTCAACTCCTTGAACTTGTCTAAAACCTTTCGCAATAAGTCGAGCTTTGTAGACAGTAATATTACCGTCAGCGCCAGTCTTCTTCTTGAAGATCCATTTATTCTCTATGGCTTGCCAATCATCGGGCAAGTCAACCAAAGTCCACACTTTGTTCCCATACATGGATCCATCTCAGATTTCATGGCCTCAAGCCATTTTGCAAAACCTGGGCTCATCATCGCTTCCTCATAGTTCGTAGGTTCGTCATGGTCAAGTAACATGACCTCCAGAACAGGATTACCGTACCACTATGGTGCGGATATTACTCTGGTTGACCTACGAGGTTCGGTAGTAACTTGATCAGAAGTTTCATGATCATCATCATTAGCTTCCTCACTTAATGGTGTAGGAATCACTAGAACTGTTTTCTGTGATGAATTACTTTCCAATAAGGGAGCAGGTACAGTTACCTCGTCAAGTTCTACTTTCCTCCCACTCACTTCTTTCGAGAGAAACTCCTTCTCTAGAAAGGATCCATTATTAGCAACGAATATCTTGCCTTCGGATCTGTGATAGAAGGTGTACCCAACAGTCTCCTTTGGGTATCCTATGAAGACACATTTCTCCGATTTGGGTTCGAGCTTATCAGGTTGAAGCTTTTTCACATAAGCATCGCAGCCCCAAACTTTAAGAAACGACAACTTGGGTTTCTTGCCAAACCACAGTTCATATGGTGTCGTCTCAATGGATTTAGACGGTGCCCTATTTAACGTGAATGCAACTGTCTCTAAAGCATAACCCCAAAACGATAGCGGTATATCAGTAAGAGACATCATAGATCGCACCATATCTAATAAAGTACGATTACGACGTTCGGACACACCATTACGCTGTGGTGTTCCAGGTGGCGTGAGTTGCGAAAATATTCCGCATTGTTTCAAATGAAGACCAAACTCGTAACTCAAATATTCTCCTCCACGATCAGATCGTAGAAACTTTATTTTCTTGTTACGATGATTTTCCACTTCACTCTGAAATTCTTTGAACTTTTCAAATGTTTCAGACTTATGTTTCATCAAGTAGATATACCCATATCTGCTCAAATCATCTGTGAAGGTTAGAAAATAATGATACCCGCCACGAGCATCAACACTCATCGGACCGCATACATCAGTATGTATTATTTCCAGTAAGTCTGTTGCTTGTTCCATTGTTCCGGAGAACGGGGTCTTGGTCATCTTGCCCATGAGGCATTGTTCGCAAGCATCAAGTGATTCATAACCAAGTGATTCCAAAAGTCCATCAGCATGGAGTTTCTTCATGCGCTTTACACCAATATGACCTAAACGGCAGTGCCACAAATAAGTTGCACTATCATTATTAAACTTATAACTTTTGGCTTCAATACTATGAATATGTGTATCACTACTATCAAGATTTAGTAAAAATAGACCACTCATCAAGGGTGCATGACCATAAAAGATATTACTCATATAAATAGAACAACCATTATTCTCTGATTTAAATGAATAACCGTCTCACATCAAACAAGATCCAGATATAATTTTCATGCTTAATGCTGGCACCAAATAACAATTATTCAGGTCTAAAACTAATCCCAAAGCTAGATGTAGAGGTAGCATGCCGACGGCGATCACATCGACTTTGGAACCATTTCCCACGCGCATCGTCACCTCATCCTTAGCCAATATTTGCTTAATCCATAGCCCCTGTTTTGAGTTTCAAATATTAGCAACAGAACTAGTATCAAATACCCAGGCGCTATTGCGAGCATTAGTTAGGTACACACCAATAACATGTATATCAAATATACCTTTCACTTTGCCATCCTTCTTATCTGCCAAATACTTGAGGCAGTTCCGCTTCCAGTGACCAGTCCCATTGTAGTAGAAGCACTCAGTCTTAGGCTTTGGTCCAGACTTGGGCTTCTTCACTTGAGCAGCAACTTGCTTGCTGTTCTTCTTGAAGTACCCCTTCTTCCCTTTGCCCTTCTTCTTGAAACTGGTGGTCTTGTTGACCATCAACACTTGATGCTCCTTCTTGATTTCTACCTCCGCAGCCTTTAGCATTGCGAAGAGCTTGGGAATTGTCTTATCCATCCCTTGCATATTATAGTTCATCACGAAGCTCTTGTAGCTTGGTGGCAGTGATTGAAGAACTCTATCAATGACACTATCATCATGAAGATTAACTCCCAGCTAAGTCAAGTGGTTGTGGTACCCAGACATTCTGAGTATATGTTCACTGACAGAACTATTCCCCTCCATTTTGCAGCTGTAGAACTTATTGGAGACTTCATATCTCAATCCGGGCATTTTCTTGAAATATTAACTTCAACTCCTGGAACATCTCATATTCTCCATGACGTTCAAAACATAGTTGAAGTCCCGGTTCTAAGCTGTAAAGCATGGCACGCTGAACTATCGAGTAGTCATCAGCTTTGCTTTGCCAGACGTTCTTAACGTCGTCAGTAGCATCTGTAGCAGGCTTGTTACCTAGCAGTGCTTCCAGGATGTAATTATTCTGTGCAGCAATGAGGATAATCCTCAAGTTACGGACCCAGTCCGTGTAATTGCTACCATCATCTTTCAACTTAGCTTTCTCTAGGAACACATTAAAATTCAATGGAACAACAACACGGGCCATTTATCTACAACAACATAGACATGCAAAATACTATCAGGTACTAAGTTCGTGATAAATTAAAGTTCAATTTAACCATATTACTTAAGAACTCCCACTTAGATAGACATCCCTCTAATCATCTACGTGATCACGTGATCCATATCAACTAAACCATGTCCGATCATCACGTGAGATGGAGTAGTTTTCAATGGTGAACATCACTATGTTGATCATATCTACTATATGATTCACGCTCGGCCTTTCGGTCTCAGTGTTCCGAGGCCGTATCTGCATATGCTAGGCTTGTCAAGTTTAACCCGAGTATTCTGCTTATGCCTAACTGGCTTGCACCCGTTGTATGTGAACATAGAGCTTATCACACCCGATCATCACGTGGTGTCTCGACACGACGAACTGTAGCAACGGTGCATACTCAGGGAGAACACTTGTACCTTGAAATTTATTGAGAGATCATCTTATAATGCTACCGCCGTACTAATCAAAATAAGATGCATAAAGGATAAACATCACATGCAATCAAATAAGTGATATGATATGGCCATCATCATCTTGTGCCTTTTGATCTCCAACTCCAAAGCACTGTCATGATCACCATCATCACCGGCTTGACACCTTGATATCCATTGAAGCATCATTGTCGTCTCGCCAACTATTGCTTCCACGACTATCACTACCGCTTAGTGATAAAGTAAAGCAATTACATGGCGATTGCATTTCATACAATAAAGCGACAACCATATGGCTCCTACCAGTTGCCGATAACTATGTTACAAAACATGATCATCTCATACAACAATTCATATAATCACGTCTTGACCATATCACATCACAACATGCCCTGCAAAAACAAGTTAGACATCCTCTACTTTGTTGTTGCAAGTTTTACGTGGCTGCTACGGGCTTCTAGCAAGAACCGTTCTTACCTACGCATCAAAACCACAACATAGTATAGTGATTGCTTTTTGATCTTTAGACAGAACCATGTTCATTGAAACCGATTCAACTAAAGTTGGAGAAACAGACACCCACTAGCCACCTATGTGCGAAGCACGCCGGTAGAACCAGTCTCACGTAAGCGTACGCGTAATGTCGGTCTGAGCCGCTTCATCCAACAATACCGCTGAATCAAGAATCAACTAGTGACGGCAAGCAATATGTATATACCCACGCCCACAACTCCTTTGTGTTCTACACATGCATATAACATCTACACATAGACCTGGCTCGGATGCCACTGTTGGGGAACGCAGTAATTTTAAAAAAATTCCTACGCACACGCAAGATCCATCTAGGTGATGCATAGCAATGAGAGGGGAGAGTGTGTCCATGTACCCTCATAGACCGAAAGTGAAAGCGTTAAGTAACGCGGTTGATGTAGTCGAACGTCTTCGCGATCCAACCTATCAAAGTACGGAACGCACGGAACCTCCGCAATCTGCACACGTTCAGCTCGGTGAGGTCCCTCGTACTCTTGATCTAGTTGAGGCCAAGGTAGAGTTTCGTCAGCACGACGGCGTGATGACGGTGATGATGAAGTTACCAACACAGGGCTTCCCCTAAGCACTACAACGATATGACCTAGGTGGAAATCTGTGGAGGGGGCACCGCACACAGCTAAGACAACTGTTAACTTGTGTGTCTATGGGCTGCCCCCTCCCCCGTATATAAAGGAGTGGAGGGCTGGCCCTCTCTATGGTGCGCCCCAGGGGGATTCCTACTCCTAGTAGGAGTAGGTTCCCCCCTACCCTAGTTGGAGCAGGAGAAGAAGGAAGAGGGAGAAGGAGAGAAGGAAAGGGGGGCCTTCCCCCTCCCCAATTTGGATTGGGCTTGGGGGGGGGCGCCTGTAACACCCGGGATGTAATTTACCTTATATGTACTCCAACTCTTGCCGTTTCCGGTGCTAAGTTATTTTATTTCCTCGGGTTCGGGTTTTTTTGTCTCCAT
This sequence comes from Triticum urartu, assembly GCF_003073215.2. Taxonomy (NCBI): domain Eukaryota; kingdom Viridiplantae; phylum Streptophyta; class Magnoliopsida; order Poales; family Poaceae; genus Triticum; species Triticum urartu. Next base: position 626,122,371 of record NC_053023.1, read on the forward strand.
GTGTTGTTGTCGTTGTCATGAATCTCATATCATGTCATCATGTGCATTGCATTTGCATACGTGTTCGTCTCATGCATCCGAGCATTTTCCCCGTTGTCCGTTTTGCATTCCGGCGCTGCTATCTCCTCCGGTGGTCCTTTCTACCCTCTTTTCATGTGTGGGGGTTAAACATCTCCGGATTGGACTGATACTTGCCAAGCGGCCTTGGTTTACTACCGGTAGACCGCCTGTCAAGTTTCGTACCATTTGGACTTCGTTTGATGCTCCAACGGTTAACCGAGGGACCGAAAAGACCTCGTGTGTGTTGCAGCCCAACACCCCTCTAATTTGGCCCAAAACCCACCTAAACCCTCACCATCATCTAGAGCGTTCGATCACAATCGCGTGGCCGAAAACCGCATCTCATTTGGACTCTCCTAGCTCCTCCTATGCCTATAAATAGCCCCCCTCCGAAATCCACGGTTCTTTTCCCCCGAAACCCTAAAAATCGCCTTGCGCCGCGCCGGACATGTCCGTACCCGGCCGGACGCTTCGCGCCGCCGCCCCGGTCCACTAGCTGTGCGCCACGTGTCGCCACCGGGCCGCCCCCGCCGCCGGCCCGCTCGGCCCGGGGAGAGCCCCCGAGGCCCACGCGCTCCACTGCCCCTTGCCTCACCGCGCCGCCTCTCCCTCAAGTCCGGTCGCCGGCGCCACCGCGTGCCGTCGCCGGATCTTCGCCGCCCCGCTCCGCCCCAACGTCGCCAACCGCCGTCCGCCGCGCACGCTCCGCCGCCGACCTCGCCGCTCCTCGACGTCCGCGCCCGCGCCGCCCGGATCTCGCCGGTCCCCGAGTCCGGCGACCCCGCGTCCAACTCCGGTGAGCCTCCTCCTTCGGCCAACCTCGGTTTCCGTGCAAGCCAGATCTGGATCGGGTCAAACCCTAGGTTGACCCCGAGATATTTTGTAAGTCATTCTTTCTGCAGTATTTTTATGCCATGTTCATCGCATCGTAACTTTGCACCCGTAGCTCCGTTTTGGGCGTGTATCATATCAAAATGTTTGCCTCAAAGAGCACATCATTTCATATCATTGCATAATTTTCATTTGAGCTCATCTTGATGCATGAAATGCTGTTGGAAGAGAGCTATTTGAGTTAATTGTCAGATCTGCTGCACCAAATAGCTATTTGTCATTTTTGCCATGATTAATGTGTGCATGATATGCTCCTGAGCTCTACATGAGTTTTGTTATATGCTTTGCCATCTTTCCAGAGGTGCTATCCATGTATTTTTGTGATGTGTGTGGTGACTAGCACAAGCTTGCAAAGTAGTGCATTCGTTAATGCTGATTTCAGGGACTTAGGATTTCACTAAGTCCTTGATCTGTTTTTTTCAATATGCCATATGTTCATGTTGTTTCCTAGTGATCCGTGCCTCTTTTGAGGATTATCAGTAAGGATGATTTGTTAATATTGTGGTGCTCTATCCATCCATGTCCTTGTTTGCAATTATGGAGCACCCTAGCTTGAGTCAATCGAGCTCTACTTTTGCTATTTCGTGAATCCTGGCAGATTGTCTACTTGTTAGCGATTTTGCCGAGGATGTTGTTGTTGATCCGTGCATGCTATGTTGGTGTTCTTGCCATGTCTAGCTTATATAATATGTATTCTTGATGGGTGAATGCTTAGATTGTCATGCCATACTCTGTAGTGAGTGCATCGAGCTCGTAAATATGCCTACTCGTTAACAGATTTGCATGTTCCAGTTTTTCACCAAGGCTGAGATCTGATTATGTTTTTGCCATGTTCACATGCTTGCAATTGTATTTTCTTATCCCTTTTGGCTCAAGGTCACTAAGGGACTTTTGTTAATATCTTTGAGTAGCTCCATGCCATGCTTTACTTTGCCATGTTAAGTTTCTGTAGCATATAGTTTTCTTGCTCCAAAGAGTGTTACCTGATCTGAAATTCCAGACTAGTGTTAATTTCACTAAGTCTGAAACCTGTTTATCAATTGCACTTTTGCCATGCTTGTTTGAACCTGTTAATGGATGAATTGGCCGTAGCTCAGTGTTCATATTTTGTCAAGCATCATGAGTGGATCCCTGTCATGTATTTTTTTGACATGTTTGAGTGCTGTAGCATAATTATCTTGAGGCATTTAGATGGCCACTTGTTGTTTATCGCAGACCGGTGCCATATTTATTTTGCTTGCCATTTCCAAACCGTGCATCCGATTCCGGTGTTCTTTATATCGATTTCAACCGAAATCACCTCACCTTTTCAGTGGCACTCTTGGATTTCCAAGTTGAGGCCAGGTTCAATCATTCCTTGTCAAATCTTGCATATGCATCACATACCGCATCCCGCATAGCATACCATGTTTGCATCTTGTTGTTTGAGCATTGCACGTGGTTGATTGTCTTCCTTTTGCTTGTTTGTCTTGTTTGGGTAGAGCCAGGAGACGAGTTCGCTAACGAGGAGCCCGTTGAGTTTGCTTTCGAGGATCCAGTCAACTCTGACAACCTTGCAGGCAAGATGATCATACCCTCGAAATCACTTCTATCTTTGCTTTGCTAGATGCTCGCTCTTTTGCTATGCCTATGCTACGATGCCTACCACTTGCTTATCATGCCTCCCAAATTGCCATGTCAAACCTCTAATCCACCATGTCCTAGCAAACCGTTGATTGGCTATGTTACCGCTTTGCTCATCCCCTCTTATAGCGTTGCTAGTTGCAGGTGAAGATTGGAGATCGTTCCTTGTTGGAACATTATTTTCTTGTTGGGATATCATTATATTATCTTGTTATCTTAATGCATTTATATACTGGTAAACGGTGGAAGGCTCGGCCTCTTGCCTAGTGTTTTGTTCCACTCTTGCCGCCCTAGTTTCCGTCATATCGGTGTTATGTTCCTGGATTTTGCGTTCCTTACGCGGTTGGGTGATAATGGGAACCCCTTGATAGTTCGCCTTGAATAAAACTCCTCCAGCAATGCCCAACCTTGGTTTTACCATTTGCCACCTAGCCTCTTTTTCCCTTGGGTTTCCAGAGCCCGAGGGTCATCTTATTTAAACCCCCCCGGGCCAGTGCTCCTCTGAGTGTTGGTCCAACCGAGCGATGTCCGGGGCTACCAGGGGCAACTCTGGGCTGGCCTACCCGACGTCTGGCTCATCTGAGTATGCCCTTAGAACGATATATGTGCAGCTCCTATCGGGATTTCTCGGCACATTCAGGCGGTGTTGCTGGATTTGTTTTATCTTTGTCGAAGTTGTCTTGTAGAACCGGGATGCCGAGTCTGATCGCAATGTCTCGGGAGAAGGTTTATCCTTCGTTGACCATGAGAGCTTGTCATGGGCTAAGTTGGGTCTCCACTGCAGGGATTTGAATTTTCGGAAGCCGTGCCCACGGTTATGGGCAGATGGGAATTTGTTAATGTCCGGTTGTAGACAACTTGAACCTTAACTTAATTAAAATGAATCAACTGCGTGTGTAACCGTGATGGTCTCTTCTCGGCGGAGTCCGGGAAGTGAACACGGTGTTGGAGTTATGTTTGCCGTAGGGTGTTCTCTAGTTCTTCGTTCGTGCTTTGCCTTCTCTTCTCGCTCTCTTTTGCGAACAGGTTAGCCACCATATATGCTAGTCGCTTGCTGCAGCTCCACATATTACCTTGTCTTACCTATAAGCTTAAATAGTCTTGATCGCGAGGGTGCGAGATTGCTGAGTCCCCATGGCTCACTGATTACTTCCAAACCAGATGCAGGGCCCGATGACTCCGTTCCAGATGATGCGCTTGACCTCAAGTGGGAGTTCGATGAAGCCTCCCGTTGTTACTATGTGTCTTTCCCTGATGATCAGTAGTGGTGCCCAGTTGGGGCGATCGGGACCATGTCGCTTGTTGGGGTTGATCTTTTATTTTGGTACCGTAGTCGGACCATGATTGTATTCGTTGATGTAATGCTATTTATGTACTTTGTGTTACGTGGCGAGTGTAAGCCAACTATGTACCTTTCCCCTTATTATCTATTTACATGGGTTGTTGTGAAGATTACCTTACTTGCGACATTGCTTTCATGCGGTTATGCCTCTAAGTCGTGCTTCGACACGTAGGAGATATAGCCGCATCGAGGGCGTTACAAGTTGGTAATCAGAGCCTTCCCCGACCTTAGGAGCCCCCACTGCTTGATCGAATTAGCAACCGTTGTTGAGTCTAGAAAAACAAGTTTTGAGTCTTTTAGGAATTATATATCAGAGAGTTTAGGAATTCTTTTTACTCCCCAGTCCCTTCATCGCTTTGGTAAGGCTTCCTGATGTAGAGTTTTGACTCTTCTCTTCTCAAATTTCACTAAAAAAATTTAGGATCACGCGGGTATCTTGGAATCATTCCGATGGTTTTGTGACGAGAACATTGTTCTTGGTGCCTCCTGTCATTTAGGGGTTGTGGCAGTGTCCCCGAGAGTTGAGCTCCGAGGTGTTGTCGTCACAATTTTATCGTTGTAGTTCTGGAATACCTGAGTTTAGTTTGCCGACATCGAAAATCTCTTTTATGCAGTTGTTGGTGAGATAACCTCGACGCCACCCAGTACTGGGGCGGGAGTTCGGGAGTATTGCCATAACTTGCATAACGGATGCTTTTGAAGGTTGAGGTAGACGATTTCCAAAGTTTTCTCGGTTATGTGTTGAAGGATGGATATAGCTGGATGTAGGATTTGCTAGATTTGGGTGAGATATTATGCTTCCCTTGTATCCCCAACACCTGATTGCATAACCGGAAAGGTTCGGGAGTTTCATAGGTGAGAATTCTTGTAGCTCTAGTTCTTCTTCCACGGATATTTGGTTTGAGATTGGGTGATCTTTACCGAGTATTCGTTCTTGTTCCGTACCTTATTGATTTTATTCCTCTACCTAAATTCTATGTGGCTTCTCAATTTATGGATATGTGACCATTTCAATTGGAATGCATTCATTCATTTTATTCGGATGTGAAGACTATATGTTGCAATTTCAACCCGGTTGATTCAGCTTCAATTTTGTCTATCAATGTGCTAATGGATGTCAACCTCTTCAGGATGGCTCCTCCAACGCGCACGACTCCGAATCCTGATCCGCCACCACCACCTCCTCCTCCGGAGGCATGGCAAGCTGTGATGGCCGCTACCAATGCAAACACGTAGTTGATCATGCAAATTCTTCAAGAGCGCAACCAAGCGAACCAAGTGAACCAAGGCAACCAAGGCAACAATCAGAATCACTTTGCTACACTCAACCAGTTCCTTGCTAACCAGCCAAAGACTTTCAGCAATTGTGTTGAGGCAACTGACGCTGATGATTGGCTTGTGGACTTGTGCAAGCATTTCGAGTGCAGTAACATCAGGCCTGAGGACTTTGTCAAGTTCGCTTCCTTCCAACTCAAAGACCAAGCTGCAGAATGGTTTCAGCAGTACAAAGATTCCAGAGGAGGCCGTGAGATTACCTGGGATGAATTCCGTCAACACTTCAAAGCTCATCATATTCCTCAGAGCGTGGTTGAAAGCAAGCGTGAGGAATTCCGCAACCTGAAGCAAGGCTCTATGTCTGTCTATGACTACAACAAGTTGTTTCAGAAGCTCGCCCGCTTTGCTAAGCAGGACGTCCCTGACGAGAAGAGCATGATATAACAGTTCAGGGGTGGTCTCAGAGAAGAAATCCAGCTAGCTCTTGTTCTCTTTGAGCCCTTGAGGTACGGTGTGTTCTACAACATGGCATTGAAACAAGAGGCTGCTCAACTGAAGTGTGATGCTTCCAAGAAGCGAGTCAGAGATGCTACTCCTTCTTCCTCTACTCAAGTGGCTAAGCAGCAGAAGTATTGGCTTCCTCCTCCTCCGTTCCGTCAGCCTTATCAACAGTAGAGCAAAGGTGGTAGTGGATCTTCCCACCCACCCAACCCTGGCTTTCAGAACAAGACTTCGTCTCAAGCTCCAAGATCGAGTGCTCCATATCACCATCCGCTTTCAGAGGTCACGTGCAACAAGTGCCAACAGAAGGGTCACTATGCCAACAAATGCTTCAACCAGAGGCGTCTCCCTCCTCCTCCTCCTGTGAGATCGGCAAGTACAGCTATGGTCAAGCATAACCCCAAGTCTGCAAAGGTCAACTTGATGAATGCAGCTCAGGTAGAGGACTCGTCAGATGTCATCATGGGTAACCTTCCTGTTAACGATATTCCTGCAAAATTTCTTTTTGACACTGGTGCATTGCATTGTTTCATATCGAGACCATTTGTTTCTAAGCATGAGTTGCCTTTACAAGATTTGCCTAGTCAGTTATCCGTTGTTTCTCCGGGTAAATTCATGAATGCAAGCGCTATGGCCCCGGATGTTACTATCACGTTGGGCGACTACAAGTTTCTATCCTCTCTAGTGGTCCTTGGTAACTCGGATATTGATCTTATTCTCGGAATGGATTGGCTTTCTAAGCACAAGGCGCACCTTGATTGTGCTGCTAGGCAGATTCAATTGACTCATTCGTCTGAGCATGTAATTGTCTTTGCCGCTCGTGATGATACAATCCGTCTGTTTTCTCTCAATGAGAAGGGTGAACTAGATGTCATCTCGCAAATCCCAGTCATTTGCGAATAACAAGACGTCGTTCCAGAAGAGCTTCCAGGAATGCCTCCGCACCGGCCAGTTGAATTCGTCATCGATCTTGAGCTTGGCACGGAACCGGTTTGCAAGCGTCCTTACAATCTCGGACCTGAAGAGTTGAAGGAGATGAAGAAGCAACTTGATATTCAAGAGCGAATGGGTCTCATCCGACCTAGCTCTTCTCCGTGGGGTTGTGGAGTACTTTTTGTGAAGAAGAAGGATGGAACGGACCGACTTTGTGTTGACTACCGTCCATTGAACAAGAAGACAATCAAGAACAAGTACCCACTTCCCAACATCAATGAGCTGTTCGAACAACTCAAAGGTGCCCAAGTATTCTCCAAGCTTGATCTCCGTATGGGTTATCACCAGATTCGAATCCATGAGCAAGATATTCCCAAGACGGCTTTCAGAACAAGCTATGGTTCATACGAATACACTGTCATGTCTTTTGGCCTCGTCAACGCTCCTCCGACTTTCTCTCGCATGATGAACTTCATCTTCAACGCCTACACAAATGACTTCGTTTTGGTCTATCTCGACGACATTCTGGTCTTTTCGAAGAACAAGGAAGATCATGCCAAGCACTTGCGTTTGGTGCTCGATAAGCTCAATGAACATCAGTTCTACGCCAAATTCTCAAAGTGCGAGTTTTGGCTCGATGAGGTTCTTTATCTTGGGCATATCATCTCTGCCAAGGGCATTGCGGTGAATCCTGAGAAGGTGTCTGCAATTGTGAATTGGGAACCTCCTCAGAACGTGAAGCAACTCTGTAGCTTCCTTGGTCTCGCAAGCTACTGTCGAAGGTTCGTTGAGAACTTTTCAAAGATCGCGAAGCCTCTTTCAAACCTTCTCCAGAAGCACGTCAAGTACGTTTGGTCTCCGGAATGTGACATCGCTTTCAACACTTTGAAAGAGAAATTGGTCACTGCTCCAGTTCTGACTCCTCCTGATGAATCCAAACCGTTCGAGGTCTTCTGCGATGCCTCTCTTCAAGGTCTTGGTGCAGTGTTGATGCAAGAGAAGAAAGTTGTGGCTTATACCTCTCTCCAGTTGAAGCCCAACGAGAAGAACTACCCCACTCATGACCTCGAGTTGGCGGCAGTTGTGCATGCTCTTTTGACTTTGAGACATCTCTTATTGGGAAGAAAAGTGGACATTTTCACTGACCACAAGAGTCTCAAGTACATCTTCACTCAGCCTAATCTCAACCTCAGGCAGACTCGTTGGGTCGAAAAGATTCAAGAGTATAACCCGAGTATCGAGTATACTCCAGGCAAGGCCAATGTGATTGCTGATGCTTTGAGTAGGAAGGCTTATTGCAACAGTCTGATTATCAAGCCTTACCAACCCGAGCTTTGTGAAGCTTTCCGCAAACTCAATCTGCAAGTTGTTCCTCAAGGTTTCCTCGCCAACCTTCAAGTCTCTCCTACTTTGGAAGACCAGATTCGCGAGGCTCAACTTCTTGATGCTAAGGTGAAGAAGGTGAATATTGGGATTGCCAAGAGTCAACCCAAGTACAAGTGCTACCGCCTTGATGACAAGGATACTATCTTCTTCGAGGATCATATTGTTGTGCCCAAAGGTGACCTTCGTAAAGTGATCATGAATGAGGATCACAATTCACTCCTCTCCATCCACCCTGGGAGTACGAAGATGTATCAGGACCTCAAGAAGGCTTATTGGTGGACTCGAATGAAGCGCGAGATTGCTCAGTTCGTGAATGAATGTGATGTCTGCAGAAGAGTGAAGGCAGAACACCAAAGGCCAGCTGGTGTCCTCCAACCTCTTGCCATTCCAGAATGGAAGTTTGACCACATTGAGATAGACTTCGTGACTGGGTTTCCAAAGTCCAAGCGTGGCAATGATGCTATATTCGTTGCCATCGACAAACTCACTAAAGTGGCTCACTTTCTGCCTATCAAAGAGTCTATCACTGCAGCTCAATTGGCGGAGCTGTATACCTCTCGGATTGTCTCGCTGCACGGTATACCACAGGTGATCTCTTCAGACCGTGGCAGCATCTTTACCTCCAAGTTTTGGGAGTCTTTTCAGAAGGCCATGGGCACCAACATCCGCTTCAACACAACTTTCCATCCTCAAACTAGCGGTCAAGTTGAGCGTGGCAATCAGATTCTTGAAGATATGCTCAGGGCTTGCATTATCTCCTTCGGTATGAAGTGGGAAGATTGTCTTCCATATGCCGAATTCTCCTACAACAATAGTTTTCAAGCAAGTTCGGGCAAGGACCCATTCGAAATTCTGTATGGCAGGAAGTGCCGTACTCCTCTCAACTGGTCAGAAACTGGTGAACGTCAACTTGTTGGAAATGACTTAATCATAGAGGCAGAGGAAATGTGTAAAGTCATTCGTGATAACCTCAAAGCAGCGCAATCGCGCCAGAAGAGCTACTATGATCGTAAGCACTGTGATTTGGCTTTCAAGATCGGAGACCATGTTTACCTCCACGTCTCTCCAATGAAAGGTACTCGTCGCTTCGGTATCAAAGGGAAGCTTGCCCCGAGATACGCGGGTCCTTTCAAGATCATCAGCAAGAGAGGCGATCTCGCCTATCAACTCAAGCTTCCTTCAAACTTTGCAAATGTGCACGATGTGTTTCATGTCTCTCAGCTCTGCAAGTGCTTCAAGACTCCTGACCACACCGTCAACTTCGAAGACATTGATCTACAAGAAGATCTCTCTTATTGTGAGCACCCCGTTGCTATTCTTGAAGAGACTGAACGCAAGACTCGCAATAAGTCAATCAAATTCCTCAAAGTCAAGTGGTCACACCATTCCGACCATGAAGCCACCTGGGAACGCGAGGATCACCTCCGTTATGAGTACCCGGCGTTCTTCCAGTCCTAGATCTCGGGACAAGATCTTTTCGTAGTGGTGGAGTGTGTAACACCCCGGATGTAATTTACCTTATATGTACTCCAACTCTTGCCGTTTCCGGTGCTAAGTTATTTTATTTCCTCGGGTTTGGGTTTTTTGTCTCCGTGTGTTGTTGTCATTGTCATGCATCTCATATCATGTCATCATGTGCATTGCATTTGCATACGTGTTCGTCTCATGCATCTGAGCATTTTCCCCGTTGTCTGTTTTGCATTCTGGCGCTCCTATCTTCTCTGGTGGTCCTTTCTACCCTCTTTTCGTGTGTGGGGGTTAAACATCTCCGGATTGGACCGAGACTTGCCAAGCGGCCTTGGTTTACTACCGGTAGACCGCCTGTCGAGTTTCGTACCATTTGGACTTCGTTTGATGCTCCAACGGTTAACCGAGGGACCGAAAAGACCTCGTGTGTGTTGCAGCCCAACACCCCTCTAATTTGGCCCAAAACCCACATAAACCCTCTCCATCATCTAGAGCGTTCGATCACGATCGCGTGGCCGAAAACCGCACCTCATTTGGACTCTCCTAGCTCCTCCTATGCCTATAAATAGGTCCCTCTCCGAAATCCACGGTTCTTCTCCCTCGAAACCCTAAAAATCGCCTTGCGCCGCGCCAGACATGTCCGTACCCGGCCGGACGCTTCACGCCGCCGCCCCGGTCCACTAGCTGCGCGCCACGTGTCGCCATCGGGCCGCCCCCGCCGCCGGCCCGCTCGGCCCGAGGAGAGCCCCCGAGGCCCGCGCGCTCCACGCCGCCCCTTACCTTACCGCGCCGCCTCTCCCTCAAGTCCGGTCGCCGGTGCCACCGCGAGCCGTCGCTGGATCTTCGCCGCCCCGCTCCGCCCCAACGTCGCCAGTCGCTGCCCCGCTCCGCCCCAACGTCGCCAGCCGCCGCGCACGCTCCGCCGCCGACCTCGCCGCTCCTCGATGTCCGCGCCCGCGCCACCCAGATCTCGCCGGTCCCCGAGTCCGGCGACCCCGCGTCCAACTCCGGCGAGCTCCGGCCTCCTCCCCGATGAACTCCGGTGAGCCTCCTCCTTCGGCCAACCTCGGTTTCCGTGCAAGCCAGATCTGGATCGGGTCAAACCCTAGGTTGACCCCGAGATATTTTCTAAGTCATTCTTTCTGCAGTATTTTTATGCCATGTTCATCGCATCGTAACTTTGTAACCGTAGCTCCGTTTTGGGCGTGTAGCATATCAAAATGTTCGTCTCAGAGAGCACATCATTTCATCTCATTGCATCATTTTCATTTGAGCTCATCTTAATGCACGAAATGCTGTTGGAAGAGAGCTATTTGAGTTAATTATCAGATCTGCTGCACCAAATAGCTATTTGTCATTTTTGCCATGATTAATGTGTGCATGATATGCTCCTGAGCTCTACATGAGTTTTGTTATATGATTTGCCATGTTTCCAGAGGTGCTATTCATGTATTTTTGTGATGTGTGTGGTGACTAGCACAAGCTTGCAAAGTAGTGCATTCGTTAATGTTGATTTCAGGGACTTGGGATTTCACCAAGTCCTTGATCTGTTTTTATCAATATGCCATATGTTCATGTTGTTTCCTAGTGATCTGTGCCTCTTTTGAGGATTATCAGTAAGGATGATTTGTTAATATTGTGGTGCTCTATCCATCCATGTCCTTGTTTGCAATTATGGAGCATCCTAGCTTGAGTCAATCGAGCTCTACTTTTGCTATCTCGTGAATCCTGGCAGATTGTCTACTTGTTAGCGATTTTGTCGAGGATGTTGTTGTTGAGCCGTGCATGCTATGTTGTTGTTCTTGCCATGTCTAGCTTATATAATATGTATTCTTGATGGGTGAATGCTTAGATTGAAATGCCATGCCCTATAGTGAGTGCATCGAGCTCGTAAACATGCCTACTCGTTAACAGATTTGCATGTTCCAGTTTTTCAGTAAGGCTGAGATCTGATTATGTTTTTGCCATGTTCACATGCTTGCAATTGTATTTTCTGATCGTTTTTGGCTCAAGGTCACTAAGGGACTTTTGTTAATCTCTTTGAGTAGCTACATGCCATGCTTTACTTTGCCATGTTAAGTTCCTGTAGCATATAGTTTTCTTGCTCCAAAGAGTGCTACCTGATCTGAAATTCCAGAGTACTGTTAATTTCACAAGTCTGAAACCTGTTTATCAATTGCACTTTTGCCATGCTTGTTTGAACCTGTTAATGGATGAATTGTCCATAGCTCAGTGTTCATCTTTTGTCAAGCATCATGAGTGGATCCCTTCCATGTATTTTGTTGCCATGTTTGAGTGCCGTAGCATAATTATCTTGATGCATTCAGATGGCCACTTGCTGTTTATCGCAGACCGGTGCCATATTTGTTTTGCTTGCCATTTCCAAACCGTGCATCCGATTCCGGTGTTCTTTATATCGATTTCAACCGAAATCACCTCACCTTTCCAGTGGCACTCTTGGATTTCCATGTTGAGGCCAGGTTCAATCATTCCTTGTCAAATCTTGCATATGCATCACATACCGCATCCCGCATAGCATACCATGTTTGCATCTTGTTGTTTGAGCATTGCACGTGGTTGATTGTCTTCCTTTTGCTTGTTTGTCTTGTTTGGGTAGAGCCGGGAGACGAGTTCGCTAACGAGGAGCCCGTTGAGTTTGCTTTCGAGGATCCAGTCAACTCTGACAACTTTGCAGGCAAGATGATCATACCCTCGAAATCACTTCTATCTTTGCTTTGCTAGATGCTCGCTCTTTTGCTATGCCTATGCTACGATGCCTACCACTTGCTTATCATGCCTCCCAAATTGCCATGTCAAACCTCTAACCCACCATGTCCTAGCAAACCGTTGATTGGCTATGTTACCGCTTTGCTCAGCCCCTCTTATAGCGTTGCTAGTTGCAGGTGAAGATTGGAGATCGTTCCTTGTTGGAACATTATTTTCTTGTTGGGATATCATTATATTATCTTGTTATCTTAATGCATCTATATACTGGTAAAGGGTGGAAGGCTCGGCCTCTTGCCTAGTGTTTTTTTGCACTCTTACCGCCCTAGTTTCCGTCATATCGGTGTTATGTTCCTGGATTTTGCGTTCCTTACGCGGTTGGGTGATAATGGGAACCCCTTGACAGTTCGCCTTGAATAAAACTCCTCCAGCAATGCCCAACCTTGGTTTTACCATTTGCCACCTAGCCTCTTTTTCCCTTGGGTTTCCAGAGACCGAGGGTCATCTTATTTAAACCCCCCCGGGCCAGTGCTCCTGTGAGTGTTGGTCCAACCGAGCGATGTCCGGGGCTACCAGGGGCAACTCTGGGCTGGCCTACCCGACGTCTGGCTCATCTGAGTGTGCCCTGAGAACGAGATATGTGCAGCTCCTATCGGGATTTGTCGGCACATTCGGGCGGTGTTGCTGGATTTGTTTTATCTTTGTCGAAGTTGTCTTGTAGAACCGGGATGCCGAGTCTGATCGGAATGTCTCGGGAGAAGGTTTATCCTTTGTTGACCGTGAGAGCTTGTCATGGGCTAAGTTGGGACTCCCCTGCAGGGATTTGAACTTTCAAAAGCCGTGCCCGCGGTTATGGGCAGATGGGAATTTGTTAATGTCCGGTTGTAGACAACTTGAACCTTAACTTAATTAAAATGAATCAACTGCGTGTGTAACCGTGATGGTCTCTTCTCGGCGGAGTCCGGGAAGTGAACACGGTGTTGGAGTTATGTTTGCCGTAGGGTGTTCTCTAGTTCTTCGTTCGTGCTTTGCCTTCTCTTCTCGCTCTCTTTTGCGAACAGGTTAGCCACCATATATGCTAGTCGCTTGCTGCAGCTCCACATATTACCTTGTCTTACCTATAAGCTTAAATAATCTTGATCGCGAGGGTGCGAGATTGCTGAGTCCCTGTGGCTCACAGATTACTTCCAAACCAGATGCAGGGCCCGATGACTCCGTTCCAGATGATGCGCTTGAGCTCAAGTGGGAGTTCGATGAAGCCTCCCATCGTTACTATGTGTCTTTCCCCGATGATCAGTAGTGGTGCCCAGTTGGGGCGATCGGGACCATGTCGCTTGTTGGGGTTGATCTTTTATTTTTGTACCGTAGTCGGACCATGATTGTATTGGTTGATGTAATGCTATTTATGTACTTTGTGTGACGTGGCGAGTGTAAGACAACTATGTACCTTTCACCTTATTATCTATTTACATGGGTTGTTGTGAAGATTACCTTACTTGCGATATTGCTTTCAATGCGGTTATGCCTCTAAGTCGTGCTTCGACACGTAGGAGATATAGCCACATCGAGGGCGTTACAGCGCCCCCACTTGGCCGCCTCCTTCTCTCTCCCACCATGGCCCATTAAGGCCCATTGACTCCCCCGGGGGTTCCGGTAACCCCCTGGTACTCCGGTAATTGCCCGAACTTATCCGAAACCATTCCGGTGTCAAAACATAGCCTTCCAATATATCAACCTTTATGTCTTGACCATTTCTAGACTCCTTGTCATGTCCGTGATCACATCCGGGACTCCGAACTACCTTCGGTACATCAAAACACGTAAACTCATAATACCGATCGTGATCGAACGTTAAACGTGCGAACCCTACGGGTTGAAGAACTATGTAGACATGATTGAGACTCACTTCTGGTCAATAACCAATAGCGGAACCTGGATGCTAATATTGGTCCCAACATATTCTACGAGGATCTTTATCGGTCAAACCGCATAACAACATACGTTGTTCTCTTTGTCATCAGTATGTTACTTGCCTGAGATTCGATCGTCGGTATCATCATACCTAGTTCAATCTCGTTACCAGCAAGTCTCTTTACTCATTCTGTAATGCATCATCCCATAACTAACTCATTAGTCACATTGCTTGCAAGGCTTATAG